>NC_064303.1:49512777-49743792 GCF_023373825.1 Bactrocera dorsalis
TAGCTATGGAAATAAGTTCAATATTTCATTAACAATCTATATATAAAAAAATTATCTATTTTTTTTTATATAAATCTATATTCCGATTTTAAATATAATTATATTATATTAAAAAATTATTTGTAGAATTCGCAGTTATAATATATATAATTTGGTAGACATACCCGTCAAATCCTGACTACCGAAACAATGAAAAAAGTTTGGTTACAACTAGTACATGTACACCTATGCATACAAGTAAATATATCTATATCTATAATACGACTGTTAGAGCAGTCCGCCGGTGATCAGGATATTGAGCGTTTAAGATCCTACCTCGGTATTTCAGCATTTAACGATGGAAATATGTAGAATATTTTATTAATAACTCCTCTTTATAAAAAATACCATATTTTAATATATTCTTATATATACAGTTCTAGATTCAATTTTTACATACATATATTCTTTAAGATGTATAAATTACTTACAGAATTTGCTAGTCATAATATAGAATTGGTAGATATATTTCTTTCCCAAAAAGTAGTTTAAGATTATCTTACGTAACCCTATTAGGCTCTGCACAATAGCAATACTAACAAGATGTTTGAATATTTTTAAATTCGGTTTAGAGGATTATTGTGTGATCGAGATTTTCTATTATCAAAATTACCCGATATTATTCATTTTTTATGAAAATAAATTTCGCAAATTATAAAATTTGTACTCAGCTTCGTGGAAGTTGCATTTTTTTATTCCTGTTTCTTACATGGTTGCTTATATCCACATAACATTTTTTAGTAGTGAATATTCATTAATTTACCACAGTTAAAAAACGCATAAGCATAATATTTAATTATTCGTATACATATTTGCAAATAATACACGATAAATTAAGAATAAATATTATAATAAAATAAATTTATTTTATTTTAAAAAATATCAAATTTTTACTTATTCTTATAAATTGTCTAAAAATGAATCGCAAAATGTGTTGCTAAGCGTATAACTCAACAACGCCTGGATCAATTTTGCCAATTCTTTTTTAAAATGTTCGTTGAGGTTCAAGGATGGTTTTACGGCAAGAAAAATTCGAATAATTGCCGGAAAACCCCTAAAAACAGGCATTCAGCCCTATTCTGCATTTCGATTACGTTCCCGCTCTACGCTCCGTCTGAATCGAAAGTAGGTATTCTGAGTTACGATTGGATTGAAAGAAGAAGAGGAAAAGCTGTAGCTCTTTCGAAGTCAGCTGTTTGCCTTGAAACGTGTGAAAATGAAGCATAACAAAGCAAAAATAAACAAATTATTGTTGGTTTCTTAAAATAAAGAAATTATATCGCGTTTTCTTTTAAACACTAACATGGAATCAGTAGCGGCAGCGATATTACTTGAGGAGGAGAGCAATGCATCGATGGATCTAATCTTAGCATTTGCATTTTTATTTCTACTTTTTCCTGCACCAGCTCTTCCTTAATTCTATTGTGTCGCTTCTGTTCTTCAAGTTGCTTCACTGCAGTCTCCGCCAAAGTTTCTAGAGAACGATTCATGTGCCGTAAATATGTAGTAACTTCTTCCACTTTACCAAAGGCAGCTTCATTGAATTTTTTCGTCTCTGCATAAAATTCTTTTTGATTTTGTATCTGTTGCTTAAGTAATGAAGAAGTGCTCTCCTTGTCTGCTCTCACCTCTCTATTTTGGCTGTTAGCTCTACTGGTTGAAGGGATATCATCCGAACGAGCGGAAATGTCCATTTCAGTGGTTTCGGCAAGTTCTTCTACCTCCACACTATCGCCATAATCGCGGGCCCCACTTATTCCACTTGTGCATGTTTCCAAGCCCGTCAAAGCTATCACCTTTCTTCAAGTGGGCTTAAGCGTTGTAAATGGCAAGGACCTCCACCGGTGCTCATCCTTTCTTTTTTGTTATGCGATAATTTTCGCTTCATGTAGCATTTCCAGTCAATCCAGACCTGCACGAAAACGATAGATTTAATTTAATTTTTTAAAATTAATTGTAGGTAATACCTTACCTTTCTCCATGTATTGGAATCTTTTGTTGGTGGGCCAAGTGCATTTAAATTCCTTGCAACCTCCTCCCAAAACTCCTGTACTTCTTCCTTCGGTGGTTTTTGGAAGCCCTGCGCAATATCTCTTTTCGTGGCCATCATATCACACAATTTTTCGTATTGCTCTGCCGTTGTTACTTTTGACCTGCAAACATATCAAAAAATATCATTTAAGCACAAACAACCAAGGACACCACTATTATGTCTTTTACAACTATAATCATAAAGTTTTACTTACATATTTGAGGAAATTATTTTATCCAAGTGCACGAAAATGAATACATAACGGCTTTCCGCCAACAAAACTTCAACGTACAAAAACGTAATTACGATCGCAATGCAGAATACATAGAATTGGAATTTTCGAAGTTGAATCGAAACGCAGAATACCAAAGTTGCCAATCGGAGAAAATTTCGATTCGAGTAGAAATGCGGAATAGGGGTGATTTTCTTTTTCCCATACAAACGTTATATAAAAATGAATGTTTGTTTGTTAGTAATGCTAAGAGAACGGCTGAACCAATCTTGATGAAATTTTTAGTGGTTGTGGATCGGGGGGGATTCGAATAATTGCCGGAAAACCCCTAAAAACAGCTACTTTCTTTTTCCCACACAAACGTTATATAAAAATGAATGTTTGTTTGTTAGTAATGCTAAGAGAATAGCTGAACCAATCTTGATGAAGTTTTTAGAGGTTGTGGATCGGGGTTTATAAATAAAAATACCTTACATTTTTCATAATGAAAAGTCGAAAAATTGGACAATTCCAAAAAGTAACTTTTTTCCATACCATTTTTTTTCAATTTTGGTTCATTTTGTTTTTTAATATTTTGATTTATAAATTATTTGAGTCGTTCAATTTTGGTCGCTTGCTTTTTTATTCTGGATATTCAAAAGAAAAATGATTGAAAATTATTCAGTGAAGACTTTATGTGTGTTCCACACAAAGTGATCAATTACAGATTGAAATTTGTTACGAAGCCAGGAAGAAGTCGCGCTAACATAGGTTGGCATTTGCTTTGCCATCAACGTATGGTAACTCAAGGCAAGGAAAGGCAAAGATTACTCCCAAAATGCTATGACATACGTGCGGAGTTATGGAAAGCGGTCAATTAGCAAGCCATCGTCACGATATTACAGCACGACTTTTCAAACAGCAGCTACGATGTTTGATGGACTTTATCTTGAAGCAATATATGGTATATATGGTGCTGTTAGACGCTGGATGATCAGAGATAGATACAGAATTATACGAAATGGTGAAAACCAATATGGTTTATGGGCCTTGCGGACATCACAATCCCACTTCGGTTTCTATGTCTGACAACAAATGCACGAAATACTATCCACGTGCTTTTCTTTCGGAAACACGAACTGGAAATGGTGAATATCCACTGTATCGGCGTCGCTCACCAGGCGACAATGGCACAACATTCTGCATTTAGTTTAGAAGAGTGAATATCAAAGTTGACAACACATGGATCGTACCATATTCGCCACTGTTGTCTAAATCACATTCAAAACTCATATAAATGTTGAGTATTGCAATTTGGGGTAATTGATAAAATACGTTTGTAATTACGTCACCAAAGGAAGCAACATGACAGTATTTGGTCTTGAAAGATAGGGTCGATACGTGAACTGCAATAAAGCGCTTTGTAGGATATTTAGTTTTGCAATTCATGAACATTTTCCGACTGTTGTGCGTCTCGCAGTTAATTTGGAGAATGGCCAAAGAGTGTATTTCATCCCAGAGAATACAGTATAGCCAGTGGAAACATCGCCAGCAACAAAATTAACATTGGCGAGTTTTTTCTTAACTTTCGTCAGTGATGTGTTTGTGAGAACATTGCTCTATTTGAAAATACCTTGATATTATACATGAAATGCATCGTCGAAGAAATAGTTGCGCAGAAAGCAAGGCCAACCAGCAGATTGACATCCAGGTGTGTTCTCAACTAATGCCTTTGGACGAATTTACAATCCACCCGAAAAACGACGATTGTTTCTACCTTCGGTTGCTATTGATTAATGTACGCGATTCAACTTTATTTGATTTATTACATACTGTGAATGGTACGGTGTGTGCAAGTTTTGGAGAAGTAAGCCAGCAATTACAATTGTAAATTACTGGAATGTAAATTAAGTTTGCACACTTTTCGCGATAATCATTTCGACAAATCCGCGTCAATTATGTATGCGAACAAAAATGGCATTGCCGAAGACATTTTACATCGGCTTCGCAAAAAATGGGTATGGGTCAATTCCGGTTGATACTTGCGGTGGTTCAACTCCATCCGCCGTTTATCAATTCACGAAAGATAAACTCATCACGAATGATCGGACATTGGCCAAATTATCGTAACTACGATTCCTTAAATGAGACTTGCGCTCATACAAATCGATCGATTGTCTTGACAATAAAGACGACGCTGTGAATTATCCAGTGGAATTTCTAAGTTCTTTAGAGAGGCTTGATATGTCACCGCATAATTTCATCTCAAAGTTGGATCTGTCGTTATTATGTTTCACAATTTGCACTATCGAATACTAGGGGGCAGAATGCTTGATTCTACAAATTCCATTTCAGTTCAAACGTATTCCGTTTCCAGTGAAAATTGCATTTGAGATGACAATCAACAGTACACAAGGTGTGGCATAAATTTGGAAATGCTATGTTTTTCACACGGCCAGATATAGGTGGCGTGCCCACGAGTTGGAAAACCATCTTTTCTGTAAACCGGAACAGGCATACAAGTATGAACATAATTAAATGTTTCAACTTTTCTGGTGTGGTATGCAGACCATCGTAAAAGAATAGAAAAGAAATCAACTGATGCAATGTAAACAAAGGCACAGCTGAGTGGTGCCCATGTAGAAACGTCAAGGGGAGGCCGGGTCTGAAAAACTGACTAAATCGCTACTTACATTCCTACACAAACACTCCATTTGGGAACGGGTAAGATTCCTGATCAACGGCGTATAGCTGAATTCTGATATAATGGGTTGTCAAAAAAGTCTTGCGGTATTTTCGCTAGTTGGCGCTGAAAGCGCGTAGTTCTAGTTTTATTCGTCGCATCGGGTAATGCTATACCTTTTTGGAAAGCTCATTTCACACGCTAACAGGATTGATTGATTGTCGTTTCTTTTAAGTCGTTCGTGAGTTATAACGTCGCAAACATGGGGCAAAATAAAGAGAAAATACGGCATATTTTACAGTACTACTACGAT
The DNA here is from genome assembly GCF_023373825.1 of Bactrocera dorsalis. NCBI lineage: Eukaryota > Metazoa > Arthropoda > Insecta > Diptera > Tephritidae > Bactrocera > Bactrocera dorsalis. The sequence goes on from NC_064303.1 coordinate 49,518,056, forward strand.
AAAGGCAAAAATGCAACTCAAGCCGCCAACAAAATTTGTGCAGTTTATGGACCCGATACAGTTTCCATTTCCACCGCACAACGATGGTTTCAATGTTATCGTTCTGGTGTAAAGGTGGTCGAAGATGCGCCACGCTCCGGAAGGCCTGTCGTCGAAAATTGCGATAAAATCGCTGAATTGGTCGAAAGAGACCGGCATAGTAGTCATAAAACCGTTATAAACCATTTTAAGAAGCTTGGAGTTACTAAGAAGCTCGATGTATGGGTGCCACACGAATTGATTCAATAAAAATACCGCAAAACTTTTTTAACAACCCAATATAAAATGTGTACGTAGTATGGGATTAAAAAAACGTATAGTTAAAGTATAGGAAACATGCCTATTATAATTATCTCTTGATTTATCTTACAGTAAAAAATTAAGTTTTACGGTTCAGAAGAATTATTGTGACATGCAATATCGAATCTTGCTACAATAATTATTTCTTCTGGTCCTTCTTCTTCTTCTTCTTTACTCGCGTAGATACCGCTTACGCGATTATAGCCGAGTCAACAACAGCGCGCTAGTCGTTTCTTATCTTCGCCACGTGGCGCCAATTGGATATTTCAAGCGAAGCCAGGTCCTTCTCCACTTGGTCCTTCCAACGGAGTGGGGGTCTTCTTCTTTCTCTGCTTCCCGCGGCGGGTACTGCGTCGAATGCTTTCAGAGATGGATGTTTTCATTCATGTAGCCGCTGACTTTTAATTCGCTGAACTATGTCAATGTCGTCGTATATCTCGTACAGCTCATCGTTCCATCGAATGCGATATTCGCCGTTGCCAATGCGCAAAGGACCATAAATCTTTCACAGAACCTTTCTCTCGAAAACTCGTAATGTCGACTCATCGGTTGTTGTCATTGTCCAAGCCTCTGCACCATATAGCAGGACGGAAATTATGAGCGACTTAGAGAGAATGGACTTGACTTTTCATTGCCTTCTCAGTCCGAAGTAGCACCTGTTGACAAGAGTAATCCTGCGTTGGATTTCCAGGCTGACATTGTTGGTGGTGTTAATGCTGGTTCCTAAATAGACGAAATTATCTACAACTTCAAAGTTATGACTGTCAACAGTGACGTGAGAGCCAAGTCACGAGTGCGACGACTGTTTGTTTGATGACAGGAGATATTTCGTCTTGCCCTCGTTCACTGCCAGACCCATTTGCGTTGCTTCCTTGTTCAGTCTTTAGAAAGCAGAACTAACAGCGCTGATGTTGAGGCCGATGATATCAATATCATCGGCATACGCCAGCAGCTGTACACTCTTATAAAAGATTGTACCTGCTCGATTAAGTTCTGCAGCTGGAATAATTTTCTCCAGCAGCAGATTGAAGAAGTCGCACGATAGGGAGTCGCCTTGACTGAAACCTCGTTTGGTATCGAACGGCTCGGAGGGGTCTTTCCCGATCCTGACGAAGCTTTTGGTCCATGATAACTAAAACACTTAAAAATAAACAGCATATTTACCTATATCATGAATGTATAATTAATTTATTTCATAACAGCCATAAACTTCACTCTATTAAAAAATTTAAAATAGTATTTATAAATGTTTATATATAGAACTATAAAATATAAATTATTATAGAATTTTTGATTTTCGCAACCCGTTTTGACCTCTGGCCACCCTTATTCACCAGAGGTGGCCATGATGTTTTTATTGTGAACGTACCTGGGAGGGTAGGTTAAGGACTGTGAATGGTTACTTTGGCTACTCCCTTATACCATGATGCAGAGGAATCTAATTCTTGCTTCAATATCATGTGAAAGGTATTGATAACGAATTTATTATTGAGAATATATATACATTCATAAATACATATCTATGAATATTTATTATTACATTTATGTATTATTTTATCATTATTACAGGTCATAAAATTTTATTTTGCCCTGAAACTAACCCAACTACATTAAAATACCCTTTGTAATTATTGCGAACGTGTGTCGTGCTGTCACTTATATACTGCAAGTAATTTTTCTAGAACAAGAAATGATGAATATAACAACAGTCAAAAACTATTTAGATACTTTATAAGGGGGTAGGTTTATTCTGTTTGCAAGAATACGAAAGCGACTGCATAATGTTCCGAAAGTGTTTTCAACTACGCGTCTGGCTCTCGGTAATCTGTAATTGAAAATAATTTCGGCGGTGCTTAATTGGATACGACTAAATGGCTTCATTAAATTCCGTTCAGATAAATGTAGTGCAAAATGATCCAAGCACCTTCACAATATCTCATGTTTCGACTCCATAAACCTTAACTATAACACCAATTCCAAGAACAAGAAGCAATGTGCCTCGAAATAATTACTCTCAAACAGTGTTTGAAGGATCAGCGGAGTAAAATATCATAAATTCCTCAGCGCAATCTTTTCATGAACTTTTTACAGACGCTCAGTATCAGCAAATTTAAATTAAATATTGTATGTTTGGAGTTTATCAGTCATCGATAAGCTAAGAAAGCGATTGGATGTGTTGAGTACAAAAAATGCTCCCTCGTATCTCTTGTACACATCTTGGTAACATAATTCGTTTTTAACTCTTGTTACTTCTTTTTGTAAAAAAAAAAAACAAAACACACAATAGAGGATGACAATTCTCCAAAAAGATCCCGAATTGCAAACCAAAAACATTCCCAAATTATCAACTATAAAGTGTACGGAAAAAATTTTAAAAACAAAAGACCTTGTGGTATGCGTGCAATATCAGTGAAATTACACGCTAGTTTGAACTCAGCAAAAGGTGTTGTTCTTGATAAAAACTTTGCCGAAGCGGAGGAAAAGAAACTTATTAGTGAACTAAGCTTCCAAGTAGTAACAGGTGTATACAAGTTCACCAAACTAGCTAAAGAAAAACCTATTCATCCTGGCCTTATTGTTTTAACTTTCGACAGATTTCAACTACCTATTGAACTAGATGTATCATGGTACAAAATAAGAATTAAACCATACCCAATCCCATGAGATGCAAAAACTGTCAAATACTTGGTCATACAAAAAAATGGTGTAAAAAAACATATCTTGCCCCGTTTGTTACCTACCGCCCCATAGAGATACAATATGCATATCATGTGCAAATTGTTATGGCGAGCACACCTCATCTGACAAAACGTTTTCAAAATATCAACAAACTAGCTGACCCTGCAGCCGTTGTCCTGCGTGAAGTTATGTAGTTTGAAAGGAAAAGAAAGTTAAATTTATCATTTCATTTTTTTTTTGAATGTAACGCAGCTTTATAAACAACATTTTTCGGTTTCTGTTCCGGAGTACAGAAAAGATGGTTTTCCAACTCGTGAGCACGCTACGGCCATGTGAAAAACATAGCATTTCCAAAATTATGCCTCACACTATGCGACTATCTTTAGGTTCTGTTGACTGTCATCTCCAATTCAATTTTCACTGGAAACGGAATACGTTTGAACTGAAATGGCAAATCGTTAGAACTCAAAGGAATTCGTAGGATCAAGCATTCTGTCCCTTTGTACTCGATAGGTGCGTCACAATCAGTCGGGTTCCATTACACAGTTTCGGCACATGAAGATTGGGAAACATAATAACGACAGATCCTACTTTGAGACGTAAATGATGCGGTGGCATACCAAGCCTGTCCAAAGAATTTAGGAATACCACTGGATAACTCACGGCGTCGTCTTCATAGTCAAGACGATCGATCGATTTGTATGAGCGCAAGTCTCCCGGAACTTGACTTTGAATCTTCCAGTTGAAGTCAACAACATCGGTATTTTTGGCAACTAACATTGTGCGTGCACTTAAGGAATCGTAGTTATGATAATTTGGCCAATGTCCGAACATTTGTGATGAGTTCGTCCTTCGTGAATTGATAAAGGGAAGATGTAATTGATAGCGAACCACCGGAAGTATCAACCGAAATTGAACCATTTCCAATTTTTAGAGAAGACGATGTAAAATGTCTTTGACAATGTCGAGGTTTATATCGAAAAGTATGCGAACTTCATTTTCATTCCAGTGATTAGCGTATTCCAGCATTTGTAATTGCTGGCTTACTTCTCCAAAACTTGCACATATTCCCATATACCATTCACAGTAAGCAATGACTCAAATAAAGTTGAACCGCGTACATTAATCAATAGCAACCGAAGGTAGAAACAATCGTCGTTTTTCGGGTGGATAGTGTAAATTCGTCCTAATGCATTAGTTGATAAGACACCTGGATGACAATCTACTGGTTGGCCTTGCTTTCTTCGTAAGTATTCGACAATGCATTCCATGTACAATATCAAGGTATTTTCGAATAGAGCAATATTCTCACGAACGCAACAGTGACGAAAGTTAAGAAAAAACTCGTCAATGTTAATTTTGTTGCTGGCGATGTTTCCACTGGCTATACTGTATTCTTTGGGATGAAATACACTCTTTGGCCATTCTCCAAATTAACTGCGAGACGCACAACAGTCGGAAAATGTTCATGAATTGCAAAACTAAATATCCTACAAAGCGCTTTATTGCAGTTCACGTATCGACCGTATCGTTCAAGACCAATAATCGCCATGTTGCTTCCTTTGGTGACGTACTTACAAACGTATTTTATCGATTACACCAAACTGCAATACTCAACATTGACATGAATTTTGAATGCGAATTAGACAACAGTGGCGAATATGGTACGATCCATGTGTTGTCAACTTCGATACTCACGCCTCTAAATTGAATGCTAAATGTTCTGCCATTGTCGTCTGGTGAGCAACGCCGATAGAGTGGATATCCATCATTTCTAGCTTGTGTTTCCGAAAGAAAAGTATGTTGATGCCAAAAAGAACGCCGACCTCTTCATGGCATCGTGACAAATTTCAATCTGTAATTGATCACTTTGTGTGAAAAACACATAACATTTTCACTGAATAATTTTCAAAAATTTTTCAGGCAAACGCCAAATTTGAAAGATTTAAATAATTGAAAAACAAAACAAAAAATTGAAAAAAAAATTTGTACGGAAAAAATTAACTTTTTGGAATAATCCAATTTTCCGATTTTTCCTCACGAAAAGCATACAGGTTTTTTTATTTCTAAACCTTCCCCGATCCATATGGAACATTTTCTGAAAATTTTACCAAAACTGGCTCAGTCGTTCCCTTAGCGTTAGTAATAAACAAACATTCATTCGTTTGTATGGGAAAAAGAAAAGGGCTGTTTTTAGGGGTTTTCCGGCAATTAATCCAATTTTTTTCTGCGCATAAACCATCCCTGATCCTCAACGACCATTTTAAAAAAAGAATTATCAAATTTGGTTCAGTCGTGTTAAAGTTATGAGCGTACATACATTTTGGCGATTATAAAGAAATCTTAACCAAAAAGACATTAGAAAACATCAGCATGGCGAAACGTGTCAAAAATATAAAGAGAGACACAACTGGGCACGGCACAACTGTATCTTTTTCACAAATAATTAACCACTCTGGTTAAATGAGCTTCTGCGCCCCCTCTTAATATAATTTAACTTCACCTCACACATACACACCATACTCAACACATCTTCACCCCACACTACACACACCATAATCAACACATTGGCATCATGCGCATCATATTTTCGTCTCACACTACACACCGCATTCTCAACACATCGGCATGATGCCCACCACATCATCAACATACACAGCACATCTTCACACCACACACGAGGACACCAGCACACAACTAACAAAAGGGACTGGCGGACGGCGTCGAGCCTCTTTTGTTTTCGGTCCGTGCGCATACACGCTAACAGTCAACCACTTCAATTTTTAATTTCGATTTCGTCACAAGGTGAGTGTCGGAAGGTTTGTTTTTTCTTAAATAATTATTTATTGGTCCTTCGAGCCGTTCCGGACGGCACAAGTGGAAACAAGAACACAAAAAAAAAACATTAATCACGGTGGCGCGATAAAAAAAAAAAAACAATTATAATAATAATAATAACCGGTAACGCGGAGACGCGGTAAAATTATCAAAAATAATAAGTAAAATCAAAAGAAGTGAAAAAGCGAAAAAAAAGTGAAAAAAGTGTGGAAAACGGTTGATGACCAAAAAAAGTCCCGGTAGAACAAAACCGGTAGTGTAAAACAAAAAAAAAAAAACTGTTCATGGTAAAAAGTGTGGAAAACGGTAGTAAAAACTGACCGTTGGTGACCAAAAAAACAAAAAAAAAACGAGTCCCGGTAGAACAAAACCGGTAGTGTAAACCTAAAAAAAAGAAAAAAAGTTGAAAACTGTGAACAATTAGAAAAAGAAACGGTGAAACAACGTGAAAGAAAAAGGAAAAAAAAGGAGGAAAGCGGTGGTGACAAAAAATTGGAAAGAAAAAGGAACAACCTGTGTGGAAAAATTTGCAACCAACGTAAATAATATCGTGATAACAAAGTGGAAAAAAAAGGAAACGGTGGTGACAAAATTGGAAAAAAAGAAAAGTTAAAATTAAATACAAAATCTAAAATACATATGTACGTATATGGTATACGTATGTTAAAAAAGTGAATACCTGTGGACAAACTAAGTGTGAAAAAATTGAGCGGTGCTAAACGTTATACATACATATACACCTGTATGTATGGTCCCAGCCAGCATTTACTATCAATTTTTAATGAAAATGAGTAATTTTCCATTAAAAATTGATAGAAAACAGTCAATTTCTATATCAATATTCATTGTAAATTGACTGTTCCCTCGGGAGAAAATGGTCCAACAAAATTGAATGATTTTGATTGAGTCATTTTCAGGGTCAATTTCCAGTCATTTTATTATAAATTTCGATTGTTTTTTCCAGTCATTTCTCAATGAATTTCTAGTCAATTTTCAGTCAATATTTAGTCAATTTATAGTCATTTTATTATAAATTTCTATTGTTTTTTTCAGTCAGTTTTCAGTCATCTTATTAATCACTATTCATTTTTTGGTTTATTTTTAAAGTCAAATTTATTTATATTTTAAATTAATTCATAATTTTTTTTTTCCTTACAGCTCAATACAATCATTTATTTTCAGACAAAGGTAGACGGCTTTTTTTTACTCTTTCGTTTGCATAAACGAAATGTTTTTGTAGCGTTGATCTAACGGTCAACGGATCAACTAGAGTTTCAGTTGTACTAGCCTTTTCAAAGTTAAGGAAGTCTGTACCTAATAAGTCTTCTTCTTTAATGTCTTTTATTATTTCAGGGTGATTTGAAGTAATTTTCTTTAGGGGGAAACCTGCTGAATTTAATGCTTCGATTACTTGCGCATGCTAATGCGATACTGTGGCTGCCTGATAGTATGTCGTCCACGTATGTTTGTGTGCAACACAGAAGATGCTAAAGGCAAACTTTTTGCATTTGTTTTTGCCACTTCATGTAGTGTCCTGATCGCCAGATAGGGTGCGCAATTGATGCCAAAGGTGACGGTTTTAAGTTTGTAGTCGCTGATTAGACTATTACTCGATTTGCGGAAGACTATACGCTGGAAATCTTGGTCATCTTTATGTACTAGGATTCCTCTGTACATTTTCTCTACATCCCCATTAAAAACGTATTTAAAAATGCGCCAATTTAATATTAACAGCATGAGATCAGGTTGTAAGTATAGTATAGTACATCATTGAGTGATTTGCCTGAGCTCGTACACTTTGAGGCATTGAAAACCACTCGTACTTTTGTTGTAATTTTATCAGGTCGTGTTACCCCGTGATGTGGCAGATAAAAAGATAAATATCTACCTTTAGATACTTTTTCATATGGTACAGTTTCTTCCATATGATTGAGGTCTAGATACTCGTCCATCACATTATCATATGCTGATTTGAGCTCACTTTTCTTTATCAGACTTTTTTCCAAGCTTAGAAATTGCTGGACTGCTGATATTCAGAGTGACCTAGAGCTATAGAATCGGGGAAGGTGGGTTTGAAAGGGAGTCGCACAACATAACTACCACTTTCATTTCTTGTTGTTGTGGACTTGTCATAGGCTTCGCATGCCTGGTCTTCTTCTGAAAGTTGAATAGTCTGAGGTAATTCTTCTACTTCCCAGAATTTTTTGAGTTCATTATTTAAATATTCATTTGAAATGTTTTCAACTTTAGTTGTAAACGAATTAATTTTTTCTGTGACTTGGCCACTTAATATCCACCCAAAGATTGTATTTTGGGCTAACAATTTATTGGATATTTTGTCTATACCTTCAAGAATTATTTGAGGTATTAAGTTACTACCTAATAACAAATCGATTTGTGATGGGGTATGGCAGTTGGGGTCTGCTAATTTGAGATATGAGCATTTTTCCCATTGCTTTTTATTTACTTCACAACTTGGAAGCAAATTTGTGAGTTGCGGTAGAACGATGGCTTGTGCATCTATTCTTATATCCGCGTTTGGGGATATAGTGATTGGGCAAATTTTGTTTGAATTTTGTATAATTCGTCCGCCCATTCCTGAAATTTGGAAATTTGAATTTTTGACAGGCAATTTTAGCCGATTTTGAGCTTTAGATGATATAAAGGATCTTTGAGAACCTTGATCTATTAACGCTCTTAATTTGAATAATTCTCCTCTATGTTCAATAGCGATGACCGCAGTGGGTACAAGAATTTTGCTTTCATTCTCTGAATGAAGAGCTTGAAATTTTGCTGCTTTGGAGCAACATGGTTGTTCTTCCCTTTTTTCGGGATTTGAGATTTCGGGATTATCACTTTTAGTTGCAGTGACTAACCCGGTGGTTTTATGAAACTGATTTTGCTTCATATTTTGAAAATTTGTAATATGAAGCAATGAGTGATGTCTTCGTTGACAAAAATTTGCTTTCACAGCCTTTTGTCCCGAGAGAATTGGACAGACAGTTGATGCAAAGTTTATGTTGTCGGACAAGATTGTTTCTATCTAAAACAGACATTTTTTTAAATTCTCGCAAGATCTTATATTGTGACTTCCTTTACATATTTCACATAATGATTGCCAATGATTTGTTTGATTTGTTACAAATATTTGGCTTCTATTAGCGTGCCTATTATATTGTGTATTATTGCTGGCTTGGGGTTTAAACAAGTTTTTATTCGACTCATTTTGATTATTTTTTTGCTTGACTATTTTTTTATCAACCCTCTCAGCTATTTCGTACTGAGTTGTTAAGAAGTCTTTCATTTGACGCCATTTTGGCGATTTCTTTCTTGCCACTAGTGATTGCTCCCATCGTAGCAAAGCAGCATCAGGCAGTGTTGCTGCACAATAATTCACTCGGATAGGGTCCCACGATTCTGTGGAAATCTTTTGTGTTTCTAACACAGATAAACAATTAGTCACTGTCGATTATAGTTTCTGAAACTCTTGGCTGGTTTCTTGTTGAATTTTTGGTAAATTCATTAAAATTGTTATTTGGTTGTCTACCAATACTCTTTCATTTTCGTATCTTTCGACCAGTGCTTCCCAAGCCAGATTAAAGTTTTCGTCATTTAAAGCGAAACGCTTGACGATACTGCCAGCTTCCCCTTTTGTTTTGTATCTGAGATGGTACAGCTTTTGAGCTCGCGAAAATTTGGGATGGTTAATGTATACGGCAGTGAACATGTCCCGGAAGGGGGGGAAGATTTCTTCTGTTTGAGTCGTACCTACTCTCGGAGGAGGAGTAGTGGCTCTACATGGCCTTAATAAATTTATTTGGTCCAATATCATTGCCTTCGTAATTTCATATTGTTCGAGGCAGTTTTCATATTTAGCTGACGCCGAAGCTTTTATGTTTTCTGGGAGTTCAGCATCGTCAGTATCTAGTAGTACTGTATCGTATGCTGCCAGAAGGCGTGCCCATATGCTATCTATGCTTTGAATTTTTAAATTTAGAACCGATTCTGTGTTATCATTAATTGGGGAAGCAATAAATCTTGTGCAGTATCTAACAAAACTGTCACTTTCAGTTATGAACCTTGACACTAAAATATCTTTGGTTCTTTTTTGTTTGGCACCCTGCTTTGAGCGAGTAGCTTCTGCAGGTGTGCTTTGTGATTTCTCATCATCAGCCATTTTCGGAATTGAGGTGTTCATGGTTTAACCTCTTTCGATTTCTCAGATTGCATTTATAGAATTAAATTGTAAGCTTTGAGCTTAAAATTGTTTTGCTTTGAAATACAATTAAAAAATTGATAATAGAAGCAAATGTGTAATTAAAAATGAGAAGAATAATAGAATTGAAACTTTTATTATTAATTAATAGAAATTTTCGAACAAGTATTCACCGCATAAATTGTCAAATCAAAAAATATTTGTACATAATTTTTTTATTTTTTTTTTGTTACCGTGTATTGGTTAAAAGTATCTGCGATATACTTGCGATTAATTTGGAGGATGGAGTCATGTGTAGAAGTTCACGCAAGTGAGGAAAGTTCTCTGATCGCCATTCACTTGGGAGTGGCCAGAAACGATTCTTTTACATATGACTCAAGCAGCTCACGACTTCCGGTCTTTGACCAAGTATCCTCTGGGTAGCCTAAGAACATCCGTTTGAAGGCGAGCTAAAGTGAGAAGGCGAAATATCCCCTACTTAGGGTTGTGCGCTGGGTTTGGGACCCGCCACGTAAAAAAACACACCCATTGAAAAAGCAAACACAGCCTCGGATGAGAGACCCCCTTTTGTTGACCACCATGGCAAACGAAATAAGGACTATGATTTGAGGGCATGCACCTGGAATGTCCGGTCCCTTAATTGGGAAGGTGCCGCTGCCCAGTTGGTAGATGTCCTCGTAAAGATAAAGGCTGACATCACCGCCGCCCAAGAAATGCGATGGACGGGACAAGGACAGAGACGAGTGGCCATATAAAGGAGCGAAAGTTTGGTGTTGGATTCGTGGTGGGAGAGAGACTCCGTCGCGGAGTACTATCATTCACTCCGGAGAATGAACGTCTAGCCACAATCCGCATCAAAGCGAGGTACTTCAACATATCGCTGATTTGCGCCCACGCCCCGACGGAAGAGAAGGACGATGTGACCAAAGATGCTATTTATGAGTGCTTGGAGCGCACTTATGAGAGATACCCCCGCCACGATGTCAAAATCGTGCTTGGCAACTTCAACGCCAGGGTGGGCAAAGAAGGTATCTTTGGCACTACGGTCGGTAAATTCAGCCTCCACGAGGAAACATCCCCAAATGGGTTGAGGCTGATCGACTTCGCCGGGGCCCGAAATATGGTTATCTGTAGTACTAGATTCCAGCATAAGAAGATACATCAAGCTACCTGGCTGTCTCCGGATCGAAAAACCACCAACCAGATCGATGATGTTGTGATAGACGGAAGACACGTCTCCAGTGTTTTAGATGTGCGTGCGCTCCGAGGTCCTAACATCGACTCGGACCACTATCTTGTTGCAGCCAAGATTCGCACCCGCCTCTGTGCAGCAAAAAACGCACGCCAACAAACACAAGGAAGGTTCGACGTCGAGAAGCTGCAATCACAACAGACAGCCGAACGATTTTCCACTCGGCTTGCACTCCTGCTCTCTGAGAGCACTCGTCAACAACTCGGTATAAGGGAACGGTGGGACGGCATTTCAAACTCCTTACGTACAGCTGGAACCGAAACCATTGGTTTTCGGAAAGTGCAAAAGAATAGCTGGTACGACGAAGAGTGCCGTGTCGCAGCGGAGAGAAATCAGGCTGCCTACCTCGCAACGTTACGATCGACCACAACACGTGCGGGATGGGATAGATACCGAGAGTTGAAGAGGGAAGCGAGACGCATTTGCAGACAGAAAAAGAAAGAGGCCGAAATGCGTGAGTACGAAGAGCTTGATAAGCTGGCCGACAGGGGTAATGCTCGAAAATTCTACGAAAAAATGCGGCGACTTACAGAAGGTTTCAAGACCGGAGCATACTCCTGTAAAACCCTCAAAGGTGATCTAGCCACCGATGCCCAGAGCATACTTAGATTATGGAGGGAACACTTCTCCAGCCTGCTGAATGGCAGTGAACACATAACACCAGGAGAAGGCGAACCCGGTTCCCCAATCGAGGACGATGGAGCAGACGTTTCATTGCCCGGCCATGACGAAGTTCGAATAGCAGTTGCCCGCCTGAAGAACAACAAAGCGGCAGGCGCCGACAGATTGCCGGCCGAGCTATTCAAACACGGCGGCGAAGAACTGATAAGGAGCATGCATCAGCTTCTTTGCAAAATATGGTCGGATGAGAGCATGCCCAACGATTGGAATTTAAGTGTGCTATGCCCAATCCATAAAAAAGGAGACCCCACAATCTTCAAAGCTGCTTTCGACAGTACGAAAAGGAGCTGCCTTTATGCCGCGATGTCTGAGTTTGGTATCCCCGCAAAACTAATACGGCTGTGTAAACTGACGTTGAGCAACACGAAAAGTTCTGTCAGGATCGGGGAGGACCTCTCCGAGCCGTTCGATACCAAACGAGGTTTCAGACAAGGCGACTCCCTATCGTGCGACTTTTTCAATCTGCTGCTGGAGAAAATTATTAGAGCTGCAGAACTGAATCGAGCAGGTACAATCTTTTATAAGAGTGTACAGCTGCTGGCGTATGCCGATGATATTGATATCATCGGTCTCAACTCCCGCGCCGTTAGTTCTGCTTTCACCTGACTGAACAAGGAAGCAACGCAAATGGGTCTGGCAGTGAACGAGGGCAAGACGAAATATCTCCTGTCATCAAACAAACAGTCGTCGCACTCGCGACTTGGCTCTCACGTCACTGTTGACAGTCATAACTTTGAAGTTGTAGATAATTTCGTCTATCTTGGAACCAGCGTAAACACCACCAACAATGTCAGCCTGGAAATCCAACGCAGGATTACTCTTGCCAACAGGTGCTACTTCGGACTGAGTAGGCAATTGAAAAGTAAAGTCCTCTCTCGACGAACAAAAACCAAACTCTATAAGTCACTCATAATACCCGTCCTGCTATATGGTGCAGAGGCTTGTACGATGACAACAACCGATGAGTCGACGTTGCGAGTTTTCGTGAGAAAAGTTCTGCGAAAGATTTATGGTCCTTTGCGCGTTGGCCACGGCGAATATCGCATTCGATGGAACGGTGAGCTGTACGAGATATAAGACGACATTGACATAGTTCAGCGAATTAAAAGACACCGGCTACGCTGGCTAGGTCATGTTGTCCGGATGGATGAAAACACTCCAGCTCTGAAAGTATTCGACGCAGTACCCGCCGCGGGAAGCAGAGGAAGAGGAAGACCTCCACTCCGGTGGAAGGACCAAATGGAGAAGGACCTGGCCTTGCTTGGAATATCCAATTGGCGCCACGTAACGAAGAGAAGAAACGATTGGCGCGCTGTTGTTGACTCGGCTATAATCGCGTAAGCGGTGTCTACGCCAGTAAAGGAGAAGAATTTGTATTTTATTTCTTAGTACGAGGGCTGTCCGATAAATAACCGACCTCAACGTGAAGCTAGCTGCACATCTGAAAAAAAGTTTCTACTTCAAATTGTGCATATTATAATAGCTACTCGCCAAAATTTCAGAAATTTTTCTTGCGCAATTATCTGTTGACAGTCGTTTTTGTGAGTCTATTTCGGTGATTTCCCCAAAATGGAAAAAATTGAATATAGAGCTGTAATTAAATTTTTATTTTTGAAAGGCAATACGCCTTCACAAATCAAAGATGAGTTGGACTCTATGTATGGTGACTCTGCACCATCGTTTACCACCGTAAAATTTTGGGCAGCTGAATTTAAACGTGGTCGCAGGAGCTTGGAAGATGATGAACGTCCTGGGCGTCCAAAAACTGTAACCACTAACGATAACATCGCTAAAGTTCATCAATTGGTACTAGACGACCGCCGGATTAAAGTTAGGGAAATAGCTGAGATTATGAAAATGTCAAAAGAAACTGTTTGTCACATAGTAAACCAAGATTTGGGCATGAGAAAGCTGTCCGCGCGTTGGGTGCCGCGTTTGCTTACGCTAGACCACAAACGTGCGCGCGTGAACATTTCCAGCGCTCTGTTGGCTCAGTTTAGAGGCAATAAGACTGAGTTTTGGCGCCGATTGATAACTGTAGACGAAACTTGGATTCATCATTATACGCCCGAAACAAAAAACCAATCTAAACAGTGGATTGAAAAGGGGGAACCAGCCCCAAAAAAACCTAAAGCTGTGTATTCGGCTGGGAAAGTGATGGCGAGTGTTTTTTGGGACAGACATGGAATTATTTTTATCGACTATCTTGAAAAAGGAAAAACTATAACAGGACATACTACGCATCATTATTGGAAGAAATTTCGAAAAATCGGCCACATTTGCAAAAAAAGAAAGTCTTGTTCCACCAAGACAACGCACCATCTCACACCTCAACAGTCGCCATGGCGAAAATCTACGAATTGCGGTTCGAACTGCTTGACCATCCACATTATTCACCGGATCTAGCAACAAGCGACTTTTTTTTGTTTCCTCAACTTAAAACTGCGCTCGGCGGCCAGAGATTTTCGTCAAATGAGGAGGCAATCTCTTTCGTGAACTCGTATTTTGCAGACAAAGACGCCAAGTACTATTTGGAAGGGTTGCAGAGATGGGAGCATCGCTGGGAGAAGTGTGTGGAGTTACAAGGAAACTATGTAGAAAAATAAAAAAAAAATTTTTGAAAAAGTCGCGTGCGTCTTTTGAGATAAGAACGCAAAAGGAAAGAAATTGATAATAACGCAAAAATAAACGTATGTATATATTTATATGCATATAGTTATCCTTAATGTTTGTTTGTGCTTTCGTTTCCCTTATAGTTTCGTACATGTATGTATATAATACGTATGTGCAATATAGGGAAATGTGCGGAACAATAATACTAAATAAGTATAAAATTTTTATGTGTTTGTAAATATGTTAACATTTAAGTATGTATGTACGTATGTATGCAAATGTTTCGTTAATCCGCATACGTTAGTCAAAAGGAGCGCGAAAAAGAAATTTCGATAATTACCCGATGTATACACATATGTATATACTATAAGCATGTATATATGTAAAAATGCGCATAATTAAATATGTGTTTTTTTTTATTTTCCAATGTTCGAATATGGATATCCTGAAAAACAAGTTCAAAACTTTCGAAAATGTGTAAAAAAAAAGTCACTCAAAAGATGAGCTCCTAATATTAATATTAAGAGGTGCCTATTTCAAATTTTCTGTTTTCCATATGATGTGTAAAAAAAAAGTCACTCATAAGATGAGCTCCTAATATTAATATTAAGAGGTGCCTATTTCAAATTTTCTGTTTTCCATATGATTACATGGAAAAAAAATCATTTTTTTTTGTGGTGGTTATTGTTCGGAGGTTTTAATGTGCACGCGACGGCGGCCAGTAGGGATGGTAAACTCGATTCGGATTCTACTCGAGAATCGAGTTTTCTCGTTAAATAATCGATTTTTAAAAATCGATTTTCAGTAGTCGAAGTGGATTTAGAACCGGTTTTTGACTTTTTTAATTTTTATTATAAAATTATTTAAAAAATGTGATTTATAAAACTCGTAAAGAAACCAGAACGAATATTTATTTTAAAATTTTCCCAGCTAAAAACTCACAAGAAATATTCTCCTAAAAGTTTGTAGCCCATTTTATTTCGTTTTTTTTTTCTTAAAGAATAAATTTTGTTCACGCGTTATATGAAAGCAAGAAATCAACGCGAACTTTTTGAGTGGAGTACAAAACTGCGTAAACGATTTTTTTTAAGATACATTTTTTTAAATTTTGATGATAATTTCTTTCATGAGTTTTGCAAAAATTTTGATTTGTCAGATTTATGTTAGAGAAGCTGTATTTAAAGTGTTTAAAGTCAATTAAATAAAAATACATATTTTAAAACGAAGGCTTCGGATAAAATTTATCTTGATTGTTAAAGGGATTTTAGAGGTTTTATAACGACTGGTCTCATTCTGCTACCATTGCGACCTACAAAGCGACTAGTCCCTTTTTATACCCATTTGGGTATAAATGGGTACAATTAGTCTCTTCATAGGACATGCTCGAACAAAAGGGAACAGTTCAGTCCATACAAAGAGATGTAAAGTGGGATTAGTCGCATGTTCCTTTGCGACTAATCCCGGACACATCCCGGACTAGTCGCATTTTTTGCAGGGTATTAAGACAGAGAGAAAACGTAAGAGAGATAAACGAGAAATAGTTGGATCGCGATATACATATGTACCATATATGTACATACATAAATATCCACTGTTACGTTGTTGTTGTTTTTTTCCTTCTGTCTTATATGTTAAAACGATCCTGCTTGTTGCTTTGTTAGCCCAAGGGGTATCACCAGAACTTGCAAGTAAGAATACTTGACTTTGAAAAATGTTTGTTTTTTTTGTAGTGTGTTTGGAGACACGAAGTAAGCTTGTAGACAGGTAGTTTAACAACAATTTTCAAAAATTTTCCTAAATACGGTTTACTTATGTATGTACCATATGTCTATGAATATATGTATATTAATTTCGGAATATAAAATTTGGCGCGGAAAGTTTGATGGCCCATAAATTTTTTGTATGTATGTGTATGTCCATATGTATCTATCTTTTATACAGTTGAGTATCTTTACTTATGTGTGTACATATGTATGTATTTGCCCATTCTTTTTTGCTCGCCTTTGCTTATTTATTATAGGCGATCCTGCTTGTTGCTTTTTTAGCCCAAGGGGTATCACCAAAACATGCAAGTAATAATACTTGACTTTGAAATTTTTTTTTTTTGATTTTGGGAAATTACAGTGTGCTTGCAAATACAAAATAAGCAATAGGCTGGTACCGTAATTTTTTCATTTATTTCGGTACCTATATACATACATACGTATAAGTATATTACGTATGTATGTACATACCGAACTGTCTAACCGGTTTTTTTTTTAGAACAGTTGGGTTATTTTTAAGTAGCTGTATGCCGTATTACAGCTTAAACTGTACATTAAACATACATATGCGCATAAATAATTTTATTAAAAATTTAATTGGAATGGACTCACTTTTTTCTCCGCCAAGGGTTTTTGGGCAATACTTATGAGTTCTCGCTATGTCGTTTTCCTCTTTTTGGTTTTTATTTCTTCTCTGATGTCTTTTGTGTTGAGTTAGTATTCTCTTCCCACGTTGCTTGTAATCCTTGTCTGCTCTGCCAAATGTTTTAGGGTTTTGCACGTACATATGTATGTACGAAATTTTCGTTGTTTTTTCCACTGCAATGCACTCTAGTTACATATTTATGTGCTATTGAGTATTTTATATGTATATGTACATGTGCACTTTTTAGTATTTTTATTCTAGTTTTATAATCTATTGTCACTTCACTTTAGCACCGCACTTTCGTTTTTAGTTTCTTTAGTTAGCTGTTTGTATTATATCGCGCCCGTTTATGTATTTTGTATAATTGAGGTTATTGACCTTTGTTTTGTGTTGTAACGCGCCCGTCTGATGCTATTTGTTAATACATATATGTATGCCCGCATTTTTTTTTTTTTTGCACTTTTATTTTTTCGTTTTTTCTTTTAATCTTTCATTTTCTATTTTTGAAAATCTTTGAATTATGAATCCCTTTTTTGTTAGCGCTTAATTGAAAGAATTATACTTTAAAAATAAAAGAGTAAAAATTCAATCACTTGTATATTTTTCTTTTCGGGGAAAACTTCACAATATTTCGATGTTTTAATAAATATGTATGTATATAAGTATGTTTAATTTGTATATTTTATGTATATTCACTGCTACTGCTGATGGTGCACAACCACACGACCGAACGGATTTTTTTTCGGGAATTTGAACCACAACTTCGACGAAAAACAAAAGTCTATTGCTGGCGAGACGCGTGTTGAGTTTTCGGGCGTAGAAATCGACTGGGGGCCACCCCGATCTGGCCAATCCTTTTTTACTCGGTTGGGTTGTGAGAACGATGTATGTTGTGGTACGGTGGTGTTTGGTGCGTGGGGTTGCGTGGTGTGATGCTGTATGTTGTGTATGATGAATGTTGTGTTGTATGATAAATGTCGTGTTGCGGGATGAATGTTGCGTTGTGGGATGAATGTTGTGTTGTGGGGCGAGATACCAGGTAGTCGCATAAACAGTACTTATTAAAATAAACATGAGGCAACAAACTTAAGCCTCTGTATGAAGAAGCTACAACAGAAGCTAATAAAAGAGAGGTCCTTAAGGACAATTTAAGATAAGTTTTAATTCCAGTTTCTATTCTAAAAAGTTTTCCTTCTATTTAGGATATCGACTGTGCTGATTTTCGTTACTGTAACAATCGTCAAACTATCCTATTATATACACTCGGATTACATCCCACTAATCGATGGAAATACAGTTATCTGGCATCATTTTTCAGAAATAACTGGTGAAACAGGATTACTTATGAAATAGTTCACTCAGTCGCACATGAAAAAAAATTTTGAATCTGATATAGGTCATATAGAAACACTTTTAGTAACAGTTAACATTCACCATACACAGGCAAGAAGTATTAATATTCTAGCAACTGCTTTGAAAGTCGTTGCCGGAACTCCCGATTTTCATGATTATGAAAAACTAAAATTCAACCAACAAAAGCTAATTGAGTCAATAGATAGACAAGAAATAATAAATACTCGAATACAAGAACGAATTAACAAATTAACAGATACCGTAAATTCTATCATTAATTATGCAAAAAATAAAGAAATCGATACTGGTCACCTCCATGAAACATTAATCTCAGAACTTGAAACACTATAGTTGTCAATTACTCTCGCAAAGATTCAGGTATGGCAATAATAGATGTAATGGAAGTAGCTGGCTAAATGAGATAAGCCGTCCCCCCTTAATGCTACTACACCACACACACAGAACCCACATTCCACAAGACACACACATCAACACCACCCACACGCGAGAGGACGTATAAATATTTTTATTAATTGTTCTATTAAAATACGCACCAAACAAAAAATGGAAAAATTAACTCATTTACAAAAATCACAGTACAAGTTAAATATGAAAATAATTACAATTATAGATCAATTTGAATATTTAACATAAAACTTAAAATTAAAAGAAATATTTAAATTAAACAATTCAGATTTTATAATGTCTTTTATTTTATTCTGCTTGTGTTTTTTATTTGAATATGAATCGACGCAGATTATTTAGTTTTTTTTTCTTTTTAAATATTTTTAGTTATATTTTAGTCATATTAAAAGTTATTTATATAAACTATACATTTATTTCTTAAATTTGCTTATTTTACGTTTCTTTTGATAATTTAATTTCGCAATATTGGCATTAAGTTTTCGAATTTCAAAGACGTAGTTTTCTGTGATAAAAAGCATAAAGTTTAAATCTAAATACATCTAGCTACATCTTGAAAAAAATCTTCACTTAAACTTTTCCTCTAGCATTTTTATTTTGTCACCTTGGCCTGAACTTTCTTTAATAGCAGCGTCTTCAGTGCACAATTCATTCAAACTATTTTCCATTGAAAGGTCTGCACAATCCTCAGTCACGTTAAAATCTTCAGCAGGTATACACTGTACTCGCACTTCTTGAGGTTGGTCAACATTTATCAACAATAAAGTCACTATTTCTTATTTTCCCTGCGCTCAGCTCTGGTGGCTCGCTGCTCATTTTCACTAGCTGCAACGTTATAGCGACAGGAATAGCTCCTGATTTCAAAGTCCTTTTGGCGGCAAGGCCTATGAAAAGTTTAAAATTAAAATATTTTAAAACAAAGGGGATTTATCAACTTACCCATTTCGTACATCCCGTTTCCAATAATGTCTTCATCGTTGAAGTGGTCCATGCAAATTCGCCATGTTTTCGGCTTAAATGCTTGATTATTTCTACAAAATTGGATCCACGTTTTTTGCTGCCCTTTATCGTTCGGAAACATAAAAAATGTTTTCTTCACATTTTTATTTCTTCTATCATTGACACAGTTTTTCACTATACATTTCATTTTTTTATTTAAATACAAAATTACACGGGTAAAATAAATTGTTTCTATATTCACATTGGTACCACGAACTTATAGCTGTCAAATTTTTTACTGCGCCGTGTGACGTAAGCAATTGTTTGTTTACATTTTTCAAGTATAATGGACCTGCGCAATGCGTCATCTCTTTTCTATCATTCTTGACGCAAACCCATACCACACTGTCAAAAGGGTCAACTTCAAAAGTTTGATCAGTCTCGTTACGATCTGCAAACGAAGTATACGCATCGCCGCCTGATTCCCGCTTTCTCGATCGTCGCCTGCCCTAGTTTATCGTCAGTGTGCTTAACATATTTTTAAAACGAATATTGTGAATTTTCTAATCATATACATACATACATTCAATCATATACATCATATCTACAAGTAAAATATAAGAATACAATTGAATACAACCGAAGCCGGCTGTTTTATTTAAGACAAGAGATAAAAGAAAGTGGTAAGAGTCTTACGGGTAAGGTGAATTGCGCAATTACCTAAATATTGGTCCTTCGAGCCGCAAAGAAAGGCACTATTTGGAAAAAAACTAAAAAAAAGATTCAAGCGGCAAAATAATTAAAAAGTGACATATACTCTGGCGCAGCGGACTTTTGGATTCCCCTTTCTAAAACTAGACCGAGAGGCCCACAACACGGGCCAAACGGTCGTAAGAACAAGATGGATCAACAACAAAAACAACAAGCAAACAAACAAACAACGGCAACAACAACAACAACAGCAACAGCCAAAACAACAACAACGGCAACAATCGGAGCAACTGACAGAAGCAGCAGCAGCAGTAGTACCGCAAGCAAGAGTGGCCCAGGAGCTAGAAGAAAGTTTAGCTTCCTGGATGCCCTGTCGCCTGAAGAGTGAGCACGCACGCGACGACGACGATGTGCCCTCCTGCAGCGGTACACAGCGTAGTGAGTCAATAAGGACCACGGTAAATCGCGCAAATGCTGCTCCCGCAACCCCCTCGAGCAGGATCGACGGCAGAGAGGAGGGTGGTTTCACGAAAGTGGAATCAAGGGGTGAACGTAAAAGGGGACGGCAACGAGGAAACATTCCACGTACCCCGGAGCCAGGACAGCCAGGAGGTCATGGCGATCCTCGTAGAGCGGGAATGACAGCAGAGTCAGCTGAAAAGCGGGCTCTGAATAGGAGCAGTGGGAACAACCCCTCTCCTAACAATACACAACGCACAGGTGCCAACGGTGGATCGGCGGCAACTAGACGCAGAAATCGAAGACGTCGCCGAGCCCACGCTGCCTCGCTGGAGGGACGGAGCGAAGCAAGGCCGGCGCCCCAAGAGGCACCTAGAATGGAGAAAAGAAAGTGTGGCCAAATAACACCTCAGGAGCCACCTAGACCAAAGAGGGTAAGAGAAGACAAACCACAGGAGGCCAGTGGAAAGCGCTCCAACCCCAACCAGCAGCCGATGAGAACCGCAAGCCGAAAATACGCAGAGGCTGTGAGCAGCATTCGGATGGTAGTGTTGCCCCGCAACTACCCGGCAGAGGCCCTGGGGTCCGAACAATTGACGGCTCTCCAGGCTGCATTGTGGATGCCCTATCTGTCGGCGAAGGCTTCACCGGCGCCTTTAACGGCATATTTTGCAAGGGCGGCATGCTGCTGGTTGACTGCCAAAATGAGAAGTCGGCCACCTGGCTACAAGAGATCACACCAAGGCTAGGAGGTTGGAAGGGTCCGGCCCTGTGTGTAAGAAGGGGTGACGAGATTCCACAACTACACAGCATGGTGGCGTTCTTCTCTAGAAGCGCAGACAAAAGCTACGACATCGCGCTCAATCTGGTGAGAAACCAGAATGAAGGTTTAAATACCTCGGCGTGGAAGGTCGTAGCAAGCAAAGTTGAGGGTTCTGGGTGGAACCTCAACATCACGATGGACGATGAATCCTATAAGTACATCAGACAGAAGGGATTCAGGTTGAATTTCCGCTTCGGCAAGATCTTTGTGAGGCCATGGAGGCCCAAGACCACGTCATCAAGCTAGGGAGCTACGACGGGGATGACCGAAGCACCGGCTCCACCCGTAACCCGCCCAGCAGCGCATGAGGCAACTGCGGCTGTGGTTTCGGGAGAGCAAAACGAGTCCCCCAACGAACCCATCCCGGCTGGGCAGGTTGAGACCACCGCCGCGGATGTAGACAGTAGCAACGAGCCCCCCAACAAACAAGGAGGCACGCTGCCATCAACCCAGGAGCTTCTGGAAGGGCTGGAGATGCAGGTCGAGGAAGAGATCGTGGACGAAGACCTGTATCTCACCGAACCCATTCTGTAAGCTCCAGAACCGTCATGGAAGTGGCTCAGGTGAACCTGCATCACGCATCGGCTGCCTCTGTATTTCAGAGTTTCTAACGCAAGATCTGGTGGCGGTGCAGGTGAAGGACAAGGAAGGGTCGGACTTCGTCATCGCATCCGCGTACTTTCCGGGAGAGGCAGCCACAGCACCCCCCCATCGATACTCAGTCTGGTGGAATATTGCAGGGCCAACAATCTTCCCTTGACCAAAGGATGCGATGCCAATGCGCATCATACGGAATGGGATAGCACGGACTGCAACGTGAGGGGTGAGTCACTTCTTGAGTTCATACTTAGTAATAGCATTAGCATAGAGAATGTAGGGTGTGAGCCCACCTTCGTAACCAGTGTTCGCAGGGAGGTCCTAGACATCACCCTAAGTAACGACAACATGACCGGGCTGATCTCACAGTGGCGGGTGTCAACAGAGCCCTCACTGTCAGATCACAGGATCATTCGTTTCGTTCTGGGGGTGGCAGTCGGGGACCGACCTCCGACTCGTACCCCGCGAAATACGAACTGGGGTACTTTCAGAGAAATTCTAAACAATAATATAAGCATAAGCGTAGTGGGGCAGGCGGATGGTAGGTCCACCGTAGATGGACTGGAGAGCAGACTGAGTGCCATAAACCAGTCCATTGTGGACGCCTATCATTGTGCCTGTCCATTGAAAACGACCACCAGCAAACAAAGCTGCCCCTGGTGGTCCAGTAAACTCTCAGCCCTCAGACTTAAGGTGCGCAGTCTGTTCAACAAGGCCAAGCGCACAGGCAGCTGGGGGGACCACAAACGGCACCTAACAGTCTACAACAAGGAGATTAGGCTTGCCAAGTCAAACAGTTTCAGGAAATTCTGTGATAGCGTCTCCTCGACCCCTGAGGCAGCTAGACTGCACAAGGCGTTGTCGAAGACGGACAGACACGCGGAGGAGAGGACAGACACACTCTTACAAACGCACTTCCCGGGGACAGTTCAAGCGGATCTAATTCCAACCTCGGTCACACTTAGGCCGGATCGCTCAGACTGGCTGACTGCAAGGAACCTGTTCACTGCAGACTCGGTAAGGTGGGCACTGGCCTCCTTTTCGAGCTACAAGTCACCGGGAGTAGACGGCGTCTTCCCGGCCCTCTTGCAACAGGGTATGGATATCCTCCTTCCACACCTGCTAGGGCTGATGAGATACAGCCTGGCGTTGTCGTACATCCCTGAACCGTGGAGAACTGCAAAAGTAATTTTCATCCCCAAGATAGGGAAGAGAGACTACTCGCTAGCCAAATCGTTTCGGCCTATAAGTCTCACATCCTTTATGCTGAAATGGATGGAAAAAGTACTAGAGAATCATATTAGATCGGAAGCGCTAAGGATCGCACCCCTACATGCCAGACAACACGCGTACAGAGCGGGTAGATCCACGAACACTGCTCTGTACCAACTCACGTCTGAACTGCAGGATTCGCTGGATAATGGCGAGGTTGCGATCTGCGCCTTCCTTGATATTGAGGGTGCCTTTGCTAATGCGTCTCACACTAGCGTGATCAAGGCACTCGGGAGAAAGAACGTCAACCCCACGATACGCCGATGGATAGAAGCCCTTCTGCGCACGAGGGTTGCAGAAACATCAGTAGGAGATAGTAAGATTCGTCTTGGCACCACGAGGGGCTGCCCACAGGGTAGAGTACTGTCCCCTCTGCTATGGAGCCTGATAGTAGACGAACTACTCGAGCTGCTCACCAGCAATGGAATCCACTGTCAGGGATGCGCGGACGTCATTGTCATAATGGCGAGAGGCAGATTTGAGAACACTCTCTGTGACATTGTTCAAAGGGGCCTAAACCTGGCGAAAGGATAGTGCACCACGGTAGGGCTAAACATCAACCCAGCAAAAACCACCGTGATCCCATTCACTAGGCGGAGATCTCTTCCGGGCCTGAGGTCCCTAACAATTGGAGGCACAGAGGTGGAAATGTCAAAGGAGATCAAATTCCTTGGCCTCACCTTAGACTCAATGTTGAGATGGAGCAGGCATTTGGACTTAACGTTGTCCAAAGCAACTAGAGCGCTCATGATATGTAGACGCCTGGCCGGCAGATCATGGGGATGCAAGCCTAATATCATCAGATGGCTGTATACCATGATTGTAAGGCCTGTCGTCACCTATGGCCGGTTGCCTGGAACAACAAAGCAGCACAGTCCTCTGTGATTCAGAGACTATCAAAGCTGCAGAGACTTGTATGTGTCTGTGCTTCGGGGGCAATGCGCACATGCCCCACGGTGGCACTGGAAGTCATACTAGAGCTCACACCGCTGCATCAGGTGATCAAGCTAGCAGCAAAACACACCATGCTACTAATGTCAGCAGAAGGCTGTGGAAGAGGGAAGATAGTGTCCTCTAAACAGATGGACGCTCTAGCGGAAAGCACACCGCTAGCCCTCCTCCCAAGAGGCGGCACATCAAAGAAAATAAACTTCAAGAAGAACTTCATAGTAACTCTAGGCAGCAAAACGGAGTGGAATGATCTTGTCGTACGAGACCAAATCGCTTTTAGTCGAGGAATGCATAGAAAAGCTAAACCGCCTGTCCTTGCGCAACCGGGTGCACCTAATTTGGGTACCAGAGCACAAGGGAGTAGAAGGAAACGAGAAGGCCGACGAACTGGCACGCAAGGCGGCAGCGTTCAAGATGTTGGAACCAAAGCCATATATAGCAGTAGGACCCCACACTTTTAAGGAGCTGCTTCGCACTGAGGAGAGAGAGGAGAGGGAGCGGTACTGACGGCAAGCAGCAAGTATGCGTCACGCCAAGCTGCTTCTAGGAGGATATAACCTCTCCATGTTCAAAGAATTAATGAACCTCCCCCGTGAGAAATTCCGTCTCCTCGTCGCAGTCTTCACAGGACACTGTAAGCTCAGGAAGCACCTGTCCAACATGGGCATGGTCTCCTGTGCTAAATACCGGTTCTGCGACCTGGAGCTGGAAACACCAGCACACTTAATCCTGGATTGCACAGCAATCTGTGGAAAAAGGTTCAAGGCCCTGGATTCCGTTTATATCAGCAGGGATCACATCACCTCACTGGCGCCCGGCAAACTACTGGAACTGTTCAGACTGCTGGAGCTCTGGGAGGTCATGTGATATAGGGGAGGGCACAATAGACCCTAGGTCGCGGTGCAGAACCTCAAATTTTATTCTATCTATCTGATAAAAGGCTACTTATGCTTACATTTGTGTATCTAAACACATTAAAAAATCAAAAAAAAAAAAATTCAAGTATTCACTTGACACAATTTTCCGGCAACACCCCTTATACTCAAAACAGTATAAGCAGGATTGCGTAAAAAGTAAGCTAGGGCAATTGCGACATTTAAAAAGAGAGAAGAAAATTAACAAAACCAAACATACATATATGCCAATAGTCACCACTTTCATATGTACATACCGAAACAAAGTGAGAGACAAAATAAACCCACATGTATGTATAAACAGCATAACAAAAATTTTACGTATTAACCAAAAGTGCATACCTGCACTTCACCGAATTTCTATTCCCGCGTTATCCGTACGGCAAATAATATACATACATACATACGGCATACAGTTTGCCTATGCCGGTATATATGCAACGTACATAGGGTACAAAATTAAATTAAAATTTCAAAAATTTTACAAAATTTGGAAAAAATAAAACGATAAATGCCAAATTTTAATTTATTAACAATTTTAAAATTTACTAATTAAAAAAAAAATATGGTCAAAATAAAACAAAAAATTTTAAGAGTTGGTAGAACGGAAAAGCAAATACATAAGTATTGCCATTTTCAAGTGTTCACACACACATACTTATATTCAAAGACCAAATCGGCACCTGTCCAGCAATACCCCTTGTTCTTGTTAAAGCACAAGCAAGCAGGATTGCAAACAAAACAAAAAAAATAAATTTTTAGCATGAACGTATGCACATAAACACGCACATATTGTGCAAACTTATATACAAAGATCATCAACCTTTTTCCCCTTTTTCATTATCGCTCGTATACGCAAGTATTTACTAACGAGTACGAAACATTACATTTTTTTTAATACATTTTATTTGCAATCTATTTAGTAAATAACAAGCAAATTTAATAACAAAACCATAATTTGACTTATATTTTTGATCTCCCATGAGATCAAAAATAATATACAATATAACAATATGTTCTAAATACAAAAGTTTATATAAAAAATTTTAATTATACATTTAAAATCATAGTAACATATATAATTAAACATCAACTTAATTTCTAAATGGGAGATCTAGAACATGCTGTCTTTTAAGTCTAATAGTTTCATTACTATCATCTAATAACATGACTGCCAAAGGATTGTCATGATAACTTATCCTGTGCAAATATGCTGAACTAAATCTTTTAATTTCATCTTTAACAAAAGGTATATTCATGTCTGAATGAATGGCTTTATTTGTTATGAACCAAGACACATTTGTAATTAATCTTAGAGTTTTCGATTGGTATCTTTGTAGAATTTCAATATTTGAATTACAAGCAGTGCCCCAAAGTTGCACACCATATGTCCATATAGGTTTTAGTATAGATTTATATAATAGTAATTAATTTTCAAGATGTAACTGCGATGTACGTCCAAGTAGCCAATAAAGTTGTTTGGTTTTAATTTTTAATTGTTTATTTTTGGCTTGTATTGTGCTGTTTCCAAGTTAGTCGTTTGTCCAAGTGCATGTCAAGGTATTTAACGCTATCACTTTTAGGAATAGTATTGCCATTTAAAAGCAATGGAGGGCTTCTCCTTAATGTAAATAAAACATGTACGGATTTACTCATGTTTGCTTTCATTTTCCAGCAATCTAACCAAGTCTGTATCTTGATCAATTCTCTTTGAACTAAATTAGTTGCTTCAATTGGCGTCTGGCTTGACGACAATAGAGCAGTATCATCAGCATAAGTAGCAATTAATACATTTTCAGTTTCAGGAATGTCAGATGTAAAGATGGTGTATAGTACAGGGCCAAGAACGCTTCAAATATTTTGGAGAATAGTGAAAACAAACTGATTGGTCTATATGAAGTGATTTCGTTCTCTGATTTAGCTGGTTTAGGCACCATCACAATTTCAGCACACTTCCACTGAGTAGGGAAATAGTTAAGCCTTAAAATAGAATTATATATAAGTGTAAGCATAATAATTCCCTTTTAGGTAAGCATTTAGCTACTTTGGCGTCAATTTTGTCATATCCTGAGCTTTCTTGTTAGACAATTTCTCGATTTAAGTACGTATTTCAGCGGGAGTAATATGCTTCAGTGGTAAAGACATTTGACATGCAATGTCAAGGAATTCTAATATTTCAGCATCATTGTTCCCGCCACTGTTATCAAAAGGAGTGAAAGTTGCTTCAAGGTATTTACTAAATACATTTGCTTTACTTTTATCTGTTCTACACCAAACGTTGTTACTGTCTTTGATAGGTACATTTCTTTTTTTAGGCCGTTTTATGTATTTTGTAGCATTCTAAATCTTATGGTCTTCATTATTTCTATAATTTAAACTTACAATATATTCGGATAAGCAGCTTCATGAATTAAGTTAGTAAAACCTTCAACTGTATCATCGAGTTCAGCTGAAGTTTTAATAGAGGTGTTAAGTACTATATTTTGAGTTAACCAGTCTTGAAAAAAGTAAATATCACTTTTGTAGCTTGAAGCAGAATATTTTCGTGGTTTAATATTGATTAACGTGTTGTAGCTGACAATAATTGGCGAGTGATCAGAGCTTAATTCTTCTGAGCTAACCGCATCTAAAAGCTGAGTTGGGATACCTTTATATACAGCAAAATCTAAGAGGTCAGGAATTTTCAGTGGATCACTTGGCCAATAGGTTGGCTCACCGCTTGACAGCGTCTTTAAATTATTTTTTATAATGCATTTGTAAAGCTCTCTATCCTTTGAGTTTGAAATACGTGAGCCCCACCAGAGATGCTTAGCATTGTAATCTCCTCCTACAAATAATCTTGGACCGAGACCGCTAAAGAAGCTTTCGTATTCAGAAGCTGATATGTTGTGTCTTGTTGGTTTCAACTTTTAATCCAGTAGCTTGAATTGAAAGTGTTTGAATTTGTTCAAGAGCAACATAATTGATAGAAGTTTTAATTAAAACAGCACAGCCAGCATTTACTGGGATGATTAGAAGTGACTATATCATAATTTTTAATTCATAAAAATGTTTTATTTGTGAAATGTGTTTCTGACACTAGCATAATGTCAATATAATTCTCATTTAAAAATATTTCAATTTTTTGAGCGTGACGGGATAAGCCATTGGCATTGCATATTGCTAATCTTAAGTTTATTTGCATAACTTATTAATGAGTAGAGACATCATGGTAAGTAGAGTGTTTGTTAATTCTATTTGTTTTGCTAGTAGCTCTTCAATTTTTTTCATCGTAGTTTGTTCATTTTTCTCGTTTTGTTTATCTAAAACATTACATTTTAAAACATTAGCATAAGTCTGCTCAGTGTTGTTATTTGTCACATTGTTAGAGTAATTCAGTGATGGTACATAATTTTTTGGAAAATCCCCACCAAAGAAGAAAAAAATCCTCACTTTTCCCTACGCTGTTTAAAATTTTTCCCCACAAAATTCCCTACAAGTTTTACCAATCATTTCTTACAATATTAAAAGAAAACAAAAAAGTTTGACCTTAAAGTACAAAATGTTAGACATTTGGAACTAAGTCGACATTAATTTATTTGGTTAAAAAAAAAACTAAACAAACAAAAAACACGTAAACATATACTTTAAGCATGATGTAACCACAGTGCAATAAAAAAATATTAATGATAGTCGTAGAGTTCAGACGCTGTCATTTTTTTTAAATGCGATTCCTTGCACTGAAAAATGCAACAATTTAGATTTTCGTCTTGCAAAAAAGAGCGGATTATGCAAATCGAAGTTAAATTTGCATGGCTTAACTTATTTCTTTTTTTCGTACGAACATCTGTAACTATAGAAAAAATTCTTTCGGAATCTGCATTGGCATGTGGTAGTGTTAAAACAAACTTGGCTAATTTTGATATAGTAGGAAAAAGAAAATTGTCATTAAAGTTTTTCATTTTAGTGACATTGCTCATCTACATTAAATCTTCTGCAAATATTTTTAAATGTGAAATCATTTTTGTTTCCTTTTACCCCCATTGCAATTTCGGGACTTAAAAACTCCATTTCTGTAAATATACCTGTTCCAAGGGGCAATCTTCGCTGTATTTCTTCTAAAGCAATAATGAAAACTGCAGGCAATCCATTCTTATTTTGTTTGCAGCAGCCTTCGGAATAGTTGTTAAGAGATCGATGCACTCATGCCCAAAAAAAACTTCTTCGATTGGTAGATAAATATGCGGTGATCTAACAGCACAAGTAGTATTAAGTTCCGACTTTTTAATGAAATTTTGACCTAGACTCAAAAATAATTTTTCTGATTCCCGTTGAAGAACATGTATTAGTGGCACTTTGGACTGAAAAAGTACATTTAGAGTATTAAAATAGTTGAGGTCATACTTAAGAAAAAGTAAATAAGCTCTATTACACTTGTTATTGAGTTCAAACGAAATAATTTCTGTAGATTTCAACTTATCTTGCGCGGCAGCTTGCTTAAAAAATTCTAAAAGCACTTCCCAGTTTTCTAAAACACTTTCGACGCACCTATGATGTGACAACCATCTAGTTGCACACATCCTTAGGATTTTTTTCTTCCTCCCACCTAACATTTCCTGCACAGCTTCCAATTGCGCACATCTCTTGGAATTTCCAGAGATATACGAACCGATTTGCCGAAAAAGATCTTCGCGTGCTCTTGGCAGTGTTAAGCAAGCTTTACTTGCAATAATTGCGGCCGAATGGCAAATAGATTTTACAACGACCACGTTTGGAATGTCATTAAACAACCTGGAAGCGAATGAATTGCATTTCCCGTATAACATTTGCGCCGTCGCTGCACATGCCTTAAAAATACAAGGAATAAAAAACGACTTTAAAATTTATGTTTATACATACATATTCATATATGTGAAAAATATACATATGACCATTTTATTTTATTTACCAATTATGTTATTAAATGGAATTCCTAGGGATAAAATAATTCCTTAAAAGTCTTGTGCAGAGCATCTGCAGTGCAATCAGCTCCTATTGGTAGTAGATCCAACAACTTTACCACAACTCGTCCCTTTTCTTCGTCGTAAAACCTGGCCAGGATGCACATATGCTTATTGAGGCCGATATCTGTGCTCTCGTCGATTATTACGGAAAACGGGTTTACTTTTAACTTATTCACCAAGTTGTCCTTTTCTTCTTTTGCTACTACATTTTTTATTATGCTGGTGCACTTTTTCCTCCCAAGATCAACATTTTTTATAATTTCAGAATCCGGCACTATTTCTACATACTGAGTCTTATTTCAAATTTTTTTTATCTATATCCCCTTCTGCATTTACGTTTCTCTTAAAAAAAGTATTCAATTTGCTCGTTTTACTTATGGCTTTTACATTTTTCTGGTGTGCTTTTGTCTCTGCGTGTTTCAATAAATCAGACTTGCCGCAATTTAAAATTTTGTTGCAGGCAGCGCATTTGCATTTAAACGACTCACCGGCCAAAGCTTGTAACCAACTCTTGAATCTTTCGTCTCCTAGCCACTTATTTGTAAACTTTTGTTTACGATATTTGCGGCTCTTTGCAATACTCTCGTCCGATTCTGTTGAAGAACTCATTTCTGTAAAAATGGTTTTTGTCAATAAAAGCAAAAGCTTTTAAATTTACTTCAGACTTACCTCACAAAAAGTCAGCAATCAAATTAAAAGCGGCAAACGAATTATATGCGACGCCAGCATGCTGCCATACAAACACTTTTTCAGAGTGCTGCCTTTGACAACGTGAAGTTGAAACCGATTTAATGCTGCCATTTAAACATATTCTTGATAAAAAGT
The DNA here is from genome assembly GCF_023373825.1 of Bactrocera dorsalis. NCBI lineage: Eukaryota > Metazoa > Arthropoda > Insecta > Diptera > Tephritidae > Bactrocera > Bactrocera dorsalis. The sequence goes on from NC_064303.1 coordinate 49,549,332, forward strand.
TGCCAAATAGAATTATTTTCATTTTGACCGAAAAAAATTACATAGAAATTTCGATTTTGCTTTGTCGAAAAATCTCTACATTTTACTTATATATAAAAATGTGTCCTTTTTTCCCCACGTCCATTTTTTTCGACTTAAATCCCTACGTGTAGGGAATTTTCCATACATGTACCAACACTGGAGTAATTTGATTTAGGTAACCCATTACCTAAGCTAGGGAAGTTTTGTTGGTATATATGTTTCTTTTCTTTTCTAATGCTTGCAGAAATCGGTTTATTTCGAACGAGTTGTTGGTATACACCGCACCCTTTGTAATTCGCTGTATGATTTTGTAAGCAATGTACACATATAGGTAATGTGTCTTTGGATTTAGCACATTGACTAGTAGGATGCATTAAATTACACTTTACGCATTTATACGGTTTTTTACAATAAGTTTTGGTATGCCCAAATTCCTGGAATCGATAACATTGAGTAATGTCATTAGTTTGACGGGGAGGCTCAACCTTAATAATAGCATTATTTAAATGCTTAAGCTCGTAAATTTCCTTATTGTTAGCGCTGGGCTCCAAATCAACAAAGAACATTGATAATGGTTGCTTAGTTATCCTGCTTTTAATTTTACTTACATTTCTTACTTTATGACCTAATGAAGTAATATTACTTTTTATTTATTTATTTATTTATTTATAATAATTCATTTAACAAAAGGAGTTTTATTATATAAATACATAAACGCAGCACTGGCTACGAGGCCTTCAGCCGCCTTGTAATTATAACTAGGTAAAAAGTTCTATTTGCTAAGGGTTAGTAAAGATGTAAGTTGCTTAAATAAGTTTTAACAAATCGTTGGTTTTTAAGAATCTATAAACAATCATAACGTTTTTTTCTGAAGGTTCACTTAGTAGTTTTATGAGATCAATGTTGCCAGAGTTGTGGGCTGTTGAGTGAAGCATCGGACAGAGTGTGAGTAAGTGTTTGATAGAAGCGGTGTCCTCGCAAAGGGGGCAAATGAATGGGCTTTTATCCGATAGTAAGTGGGCGTGTGTTATGATAGTGTGTCCAATCCTTAATCGAGTATATGTCTTCATTGCGCTAGTTGGAACTGTTGACGAGTAGATTATTCGATTTCTGGCTGGATTCGCTTGCGTTTTTTTGATGCCTTTTGTGCTTAATAAGGTTAAAAATGTCTTGCTTGGATGAGGCATAGTATGTTAAGGCAGGAGTCCTGGTCCTCGCAGCGAGGTCTGCAAAGTGGTTGCCTGAAATACCAGCATGGCCAGGGATCCACATTGCTTGGATTTTCTGAGGGGCACCAATGACCGCGTCCCTGATAACTTCTATTATGGGATTGCGATTGGAAGGAGACGTTATTGCAGACATACACGATTTGCTGTCTGTACAGATGAGGAACTTTCCTTTAGTCTTTTTTGCGTGATTAACTGCGTGAAGGATAGCAGATCCTTCAGCGGTAAATACAGAGCTCGTTGAGGGGAGAAGCTAATTGCAAATAATTTCTCCTGTGGCAGTGACAACTGCTAACGAAGTGGAATCGATGGACTTGGAGCCATCCGTAAACAATAGCTTCCAGCCATTATTTGTATAATTAGATTCCAGTTCAACAAAGGTTTGTTGAAAACTTCGTTTGATGTGTTTTGCTTAGACAAAAACATAAGCTTATTCTGTAGGATTTTATCATTGATCAGCCAGGGAGGATGGCGTGTGGTGAATTTGCATGTTGCGATACGTAAAATATTATTTTCTTCAGCGAAACTTAAGCATCTCGAAATAGCCCATTGTATTCTTGGAATTTTTCTTTTTTTCGTGGCATGGGTGATAGTTGTATTTAGTAATGGGTTGGTGTTCTCAGCTGTTTTCGCAAGAATTTGGAGCGAAGAATCTATAATTTTATTTTGAATATTGGTAAACCAGATTCAGCCATTATCGTTTTTAATGGCGAGGTTGGAAACGCCCGGAGACTTCGCCGTATTGCGCAATGGTATGGTGCATTTAAAAGGTTGATACTGCTTTTGGAGCAATTGCCATAGATGGGGAGCCCATAATCTATTTTTGAAGTTAGTAAAGCTCTGACAACATTGACTAGTGTGTTCGGATGAATGAATGAATGCTTAGACGAGAGATATTTAACAATATTTAATCGTGTCATTAACGAGTTTCTGACATATTTACAGTGAGCATTAAAGTTATACTTAGAGTCAAAAATTAATCCTAGTAATTTCAGCTGTGTTTTACATTCGATGTTAGTTTGGTAGTGGGTAAGTAAAATACCGTTGCAATTTTGCTTCCTACATACATGAAGGATATGTGTTTTGTCTAAAGAAAGTGAAGCACCAGACTCCAGTGACCAAGTCTCAATTCTGGCGAGTATATTAGTAAACAAGGATTGAGCTAAATTAGCGTCAGAGACTTTTGTGTAGATTAGGACATCGTCAGCATAGATCTGGTGCACAACTCCTTTGTAATTTTTTATCATCCTACTAATATCATCGAAAGCAATGATAAAAAGGAAGGCTGAAAGAGGTGAGCCTTGCGGCGTACCATTAGAAAGCGGGAGTGTTGAAGAAAGAAAACCATTTACGTTGACTTTGAGTTTTCTGTTTGTGAGAAAGTTGGTAATAAAACGTATCATATTCTGGCCAATTTTCTATTTTCTAAGTTATCGAATAATAATATGGGCTCCAATTTTGTCGAAAGCTCTGTGGAAGTCCAGAGATAGTACGGACACGTGGTTTTTGCTGGACAAAGCGTTAGTAATGAAGTAGTCAAGTTGGATTAAAGCGTCTAACGTGCCTTGACCTTTTTTGTAAGCGACTTGATTCGGTGATATGAACTTGTTTCGCTGAGCATACCACATCAAGCGGTTTGCCACAATATTTTCCAAAATTTTGCCCATACATGGAAGGAGGGAAATCGGCCTATAGTTAGCAAGTTCATCGGAAGATTTGTGTGGTTTAAGTATTGGTATAACACAGGACGTTTTCCAAAATTGGGGGTAGACACCAGTATTGAAAATTTTGTTATAAAGCTTTACCAATCGGAGCTTGAGACTTTTTGGCATATGTCTGATAATTGGATAAGAAATTTTATCTTGCCCCGGCGACTTACCCTTAACGGTAGATGCAACGAACTCGAATTCAGACAGTGAAATGCTGGTTTCTATTTGTCTAGCAGAAAAAGAAAGAGGGGAGACAGAGCAGGAAGTGTCGGACAGTGTGGTGGTTTTAGAGGTTTGAAACTGTGCGCTGAATGAAATATCTGAGCTTGTTTCAGAATAGTGGTTTGCAAATAACTCGGAAATTTCGGATGGTTTGGTTACCAAACCTGTTGGCCCCTTTACGCATTGAATGGTTAGATTTCTAGGCACTTCAGAAAGTTTTTTTAAAGCGTTCCATATTGACTTAGGACTAGACGAAGGATTTATTTTGCTTGTGAAATCCTGAAAACATTTACACTTGGCCTGTTTCGCGGAACGACGGAAAAGAGCATTGGCTTTCCTGAAAGATATTAAGTTGACTAGTGTTCGAGCCCGTTTGTACTCATACCAAGCTGTCTGTTTTTTTGCCCGCAATTCAGCGATTTCTTTATTCCATCAAGGAACACTCTTTGAACTTGCTGTTGGCTTTGTATGAGGAATGCTAACATTCGCTGCTGAACGAATAATTTTTGTTAAACTCGCACTTTCTTGGTTAGGGTTGTCAGATATTGGGGTATTATTGCTATTTCTCTCGCAATGTGTCTGGAACTTCTCCCAATCAGCGTAATCAGTTTTGAATACCTTATTTATTTTGTGGTTTTTAGTTGTTGGACCTAGGTGCAATTTTAGTACAATAGGGAGGTGATCGCTTCCATGCAGGTGGTCGAGTATACTCCATTCGCACTCTGTGACAAGTGTGTCGGTGCACATTGTAAGATCTACATGGGAAAAAGTGGAGTGAGTGGAAAAGTGTGTCGCGGATCCGTTATTCAAATATATTAAGTTAGAGGAAAGTAAAGCATCTTCAATGCATTTGCCCTTCTTGTTGGCTATTGGGGAGCGCCATAGTGGACTCCATGCATTAAAATCACCAGCGAAAATTAAAGGAGTAGAAGCTTGGTTGATTAATTGCAGGATGTCTGTACTGGTAAATTGTTCGTCTGGTGAAATATAGGTGCAGATAATGGTGATTTTTTTAACTAAGATAATTTCGATCGACATAGCCAGCAAGTTGGATTGAATGGCATTAATTTTGTGTGGAATATCTCTTCTAATCGCAATGCCTCTTTTACTTGTGCTAATATGTGGAAGATTGTGAAACATGCCAATGTACTGCTTAAGAGTAAAAGCCGACAAGTTGAAAGAGATGTGAGTTTCATTTAAGAGTATAATAGCTGGGGTATGATCTTGTATTAATAATTGAAGCTCATTGTAATTATTAGTGTAGCCGTTTAAATTCCATTGTAATGTTGGAATCATAAGATCTATGTAGGAAGAAAAGAAAAAGGGAAACAGAAGAGAGCTAGAATTTCAACTCGTATGAGCAGTCAGTTGAAGCTGAGTGTCACCAATTGAGTACTAGTTCAAAAGAGAGTAAAAGCTAAGCGTATTTATTCAGAGTCAATTTCTATTTGTTCAGTATGTTCAGTAGAGTATTGATTATCGTTGGAAATGCTTGTTGTTGGAGAGAGATTTTCGTGATTAGGTGGATTAGATTGCACAGTAGTGTTGGTAGTAGTATTTTTGAAGTCAGTATATTTATTAAGCGAGTTTAAGGAGTTGTTTAAGTTAGAAATGAAAGAGGCTGTTGTTGGACTGAAAAGTTTGGGATTTAAGAAAGAGTCTTGTTGGGTACAGTTGTCGCTGATATTTTTAGCTGAATGTGAGACGTTGTTGTAGTTAGAACTGATCGATGTAGGCTTGTTGATGGAAATATGCTTGTTGTTGGCGTTTGATGAGTGATTTTTGCTAGTTAAAGATTTTAATGATGATTTGGGTGCAGAGGTGACCTCTGCGTTTTGTTTTGATGTAGTAGGCAAGTCATTGTCGGCGGTTCTAAGAGTATTTTTAGATTTTGTGGAATTGTTGATGGCTGAAATTTTTGTTGGTATGGTGGTTTCAGAGGATACCTCTTTTGTAGGTTGACGCACATGTGCAAAGCTAGCAGTGAGGGAAGGGAGGGAAGTATGTTCTCTATACTTTTTGAGGGTTTCGTGCATACTGCACTTTTCTAGTGTATTTATTTTTAAAATTTCTTTGGTTTGCATATACTTTGGACACGTATAGTCAGAAGAGCGATGCTCGCCAGAACAATTCGCACACATAACTCGGATGCAGTCATTATCGTGTGGAGAAAGAAAATTGCAAATTTCGCATGTTGGGGAGCCTTTACAATGTTTTTGCGTATGACCCAATTTCTGACATGACCTGCAGCGCATTGGATTAGGCACGTACGGTCGCACAGAGGTCATCCTCCATGCGATGTTTATTTTGTTTGGAAGGGAATAACTGTTGAATGATATTAGCATAACACCAGTAGGCCTTATAACGCCTTCAACTTTGCGAGTGAACTTATAAACCGCGGAAACTTCGTAAGAACTCAGTCCTTCTATTATTTCGCTTTCAGGCACATCGTTTAAGAACGGTGCATAAATGGTGCCTTTGTTATAATTAAGATGTTGATGATAGCTAGCGCTAATAGCGCCAATGTTGAAAAGACATTTCGTTTTTATAAACTTTTCTGCTACTTGCTTATTTTTCACTAGCAGTAATAGGCTGCCGTCGCGTAATTCACTAATTTTGTTTATATCTTTGCTCACGGTAAGTAAGGCATTGTAAACACGAAACCTTCGAAAGCGGTGTAGTATTCTCATCGGATTTAATCACTATATACTTTGGGTCATCACTTTTTATTGGCTGTAAGTCAGGAAAAGCATCTTGCAGTTTTTGATACGATTTTTTACGTTTTGGTTGGGGACCTTGGGCCAGCGCAGCAAACCTGTTGTCCCCGAACTGGAAGCCCACCGGGGGCATAGTGGAAAAATTATAATACACTTATATAAGTATTGGATTATATTTCTCACTTAAAATAAGTATTAATCGCGTTACTTAAGTAAGCAGACCGGTGTGCAAAAAAAAACACCAAAAGAGAGCTATATGAATAGCAGTAAACTCAGAGAAAGACGCTAACTCAACTGCTATTACTTTTTATTTCATCCAAAGCAGTGGAAAAGTGAATACCTTTTATGACTACTCTATATGATCGATCCTGTTTAGGTTGATACGCGTGAAAACTCACTTTGACACTGTCTAAATATTTTAAAATTTTTCTGTAAGAATCTATATCATTTATCATAACTATAATTTGGCCATCAAATAACGATTTATATCTAAAATCTTTTTTGGCAATTTTACTAGCAATAGAGTTTATCATTTCACTTATATTAAAAACACCTGGTATAATCAACGGCGGTGGTTTTGGAGCGTTCAGCAGTTCGGTTTCATTCACTGTCACATCCTTTTCAGCGATCGGAAAAGTGTCTTCATCATCACTTAGGAGGTCGAATCTATTTGGATGTATGAGAATTTGTTTCTTCCTTTGATGGACATTAGGAGACTCATTGTTTGTACGTTTTCCATTTTTGATTGAAATGCTTTGCCATTTATGTTTAGCATATTCGTTGTCTTCATCTTCTCCTGATGCATTCATTTTATAATGGTAGATTTTATTTTTAAATTTTTATAAGTTATAATTACTATATACACTCTCACTAATATATATTACACTTGGAAACAAGCTAGTAGCGCGACTGATGCAAACACAGCAATATACAATTTAAATTAAATTAAATAATTTGAAATTTTATATGAGCTTGAGAAAATTTATTTGCTACCGCTGTCAATGCCTGCTCAAAAAACATTAAATAAAATAAAAAACAAAAACAAGAACAAACTAATAGCTAAAGACATAAGCACCGGGAATAAATAAAACGAAATACGCGTTCGTTATTTGATACATTGCGTATACAACAAAAAAAAACGTTCTATCTTAAAGATTTCACGGGTACTTATTATAATCAGAAGTACACTGAGAAAATTTTTTTTCTCATATTATCTAAATGAACGGAGATTCAAAGGAATCTAAATCAACACAATATTTAAAAGTACAAAAAATAATTTCAGAAGAAAACGACCCATGTCACCTGCTGATGCTACACGCTCAAAGCAAGGTGCTGCAAAGCAAAAAAGATGAAAGATATTTCATATACTAAGTTTATTGCTGAGAGTGACAGTCTAATTCGGAGGATGGAGTCATGTGTAGAAGTTCCCGCAAGTGAGGAAAGTTCTCTGATCGCCATTCACTTGGGAGTGGCCAGAAACGATTCTTTTACATATGACTCAAGCAGCTCACGACTTCCGTTCTTTGACCAAGTATCCTCTGGGTAGCCTGAGAACATCCGTTTGAAGGCGAGCAAAAGTGAGAAGGCGAAATATCCCCTACATAGGGTTGTGCGCTGGGTTTGGGACCCGCCACGTAAAAAAACAACCCCAGCGAATAGCAACAACCAGCCTCGGATGAGAGACCCCCCTTTTGATGACGACCATGGAAAACGAAATAAGGACTACGAATTGAGGGAATGCACCTGGAATGTCCGGTCCCTTAATTGGGAAGGTGCCGCTGCCCAGCTGGTTGATGTCCTCGTGAAAATAAAGGCTGACATCACCGCCGTCCAAGAAATGCGATGGACGGGACAAGGACAAAAACGAGTAGGTCCTTGTGGCATTTACTACAGTGGCCATATAAAGGAGCGCAAGTTTGGTGTGGGATTCGTGGTGGGAGAGAGACTCCGTCGCCGAGTAATATCATTCACTCTGGAGAATGAACGTCTAGCCACAATCCGCATCAAAGCGAGGTTCTTCAACATATCGCTGATTTGCGCCCACGCCCCGACGGAAGAGAAGGACGATGTGACCAAAGATGACTTTTATGAGCGCTTGGAGCTCGCTTATGAGAGCTGCCCCCGCCACGATGTCAAAGTCGTGCTTGGCGACTTCAACGCCAGGGTGGGCAAAGAAGGTAGCTTTGGCACTACGGTCGGTAAATTCACCCTCCACGAGGAAACATCTCCAAATGGGTTGAGGCTGATCGACTTCGCCGGGGCCCGAAATATGGTTATCTGTAGTACTAGATTTCAGCATAAGAAGATTCATCAAGCTACCTGGCTGTCTCCGGATCGAAAAACCACCAACCAGATCGATCATGTTGTGATAGACGGAAGACACGTCTCCAGTGTTTTAGATGTGCGTGCGCTCCGAGGTCCTAACATCGACTCGGACCACTATCTTGTTGCAGCCAAGATTCGCACCCGCCTCTGTGCAGCAAAAAACGCACGCCAACAAACACAAGGAAGGTTCGACGTCGAGAAGCTGCAATCACAACAGACAGCCGAACGATTTTCTACTCGGCTTGCACTCCTGCTCTCTGAGAGCACTCGTTAACAACTCGGTATAAGGGAATTGTGGGACGGCATTTCAAACTCCTTACGTACAGCTGCAACCGAAACCATTGGTTTTCGGAAAGTGCAAAAGAACAGCTGGTACGACGAAGAGTGCCGTGTCGCAGCGGAGAGAAATCAGGCTGCCTACCTCGCAACGTTACGATCGACCACAACACGTGCGGGATGGGATAGATACCGAGAGTTGAAGAGGGAAGCGAGACGCATTTGTAGACAGAAAACGAAAGAGGCCGAAATGCGTGAGTACGAAGAGCTTGATAAGCTGGCCGACAGGGGTAATGCTCGAAAATTCTACGAAAAGATGCGGCGGCTTACAGAAGGTTTCAAGACCGGAGCATACTCCTGTAAAACCCCCAAAGGTGATCTAGTTGCCGATGCCCAGAGCATACTTAGATTATGGAGGCAACACTTCTCCAGACTGCTGAATGGCAGTGAACACACAACACCAGGAGAAGGCGAACCCGATTCCCCAATCGATGACGATGGAGCAGACGTTCCATTACCCGGCCATGAAGAAGTTCGAATAGCAGTTGCTCGCCTGAAGAACAACAAAGCGGCAGGGGCCGACGGATTGCCGGCCGAGCTATTCAAACACGGCGGCGAAGAACTGATAAGGAGCATGCATCAGCTTCTTTGCAAAATATGGTCGGATGAAAGCATGCCCAACGATTGGAATTTAAGTGTGCTATGCCCAATCCATAAAAAAGGAGACCCCACAATCTGCGCCAACCACCGTGGGATTAGCCTCCTTAATATCGCGCATAAGGTTCTATCGAGCGTATTGTGTGAAAGATTAAAGCCCACCGTCAACAAACTGATTGGACCTTATCAGTGTGGCTTTAGACCTGGTAAATCAACAACTGACCAGATATTCACCATGCGCCAAATCTTGGAAAAGACCCGTGAAAGGAGAATCGACACACATCACCTCTTCGTCGATTTCAAAGCTGCTTTCGACAGTACGAAAAGGAGCTGCCTTTATGCCGCAATGTCTGAATGTGGTATCCCCGCAAAACTAATACGGCTGTGTAAACTGACGTTGAACAACACGAAAAGCTCCGTCAGGATCGGGAAGGACCTCTCCGAGCCGTTCGATACCAAATGAGGTTTCAGACAAGGCGACTCCCTAACGTGTGACTTTTTTAATCTGCTGCTGGAGAAAATTATTAGAGCTGCACAACTGAATCGAGCAGGTACAATCTTTTATGAGAGTGTACAGCTGCTGGCGTATGCCGATGATATTGATATCATCGGTCTCAACACCCGCGCCGTTAGTTCTGCTTTCTCCAGACTAAATAAGGAAGCAAAACAAATGGGTCTGGCAGTGAACGAGGGCAAGACGAAAATCTCCTGTCATCAAACAAACAGTCGTCGCACTCACGACTTGGCACTCACGTCACTGTTGACAGTCATAACTTTGAAGTTGTAGATAATTTCGTCTATCTTGGAACCAGCGTAAACACCACCAACAATGTCAGCTTAGAAATCCAACGCAAATCCAAAGTCCTCTCTCGACGAACAAAAACCAAACTCTATAAGTCACTCATAATACCCGTCCTGCTATATGGTGCAGAGGCTCGGACGATGACAACATCTGATGAGTCGGCGTTGCGAGTTTTCGAGAGAAAAGTTGTGCGAAAGATTTATGGTCCTTTGTGCGTTGGCCACGGCGAATATCGCATTCGATGGAACGATGAGCTGTACGAGATATACGACGACATTGACATAGTTCAGCGAATTAAAAGACAGCGGCTACGCTGGCTAGGTCATGTTGTCTGGATGGATGAAAACACTCCAGCGCGGGAAGCAGAGGAAGAGGAAGACCTCCACTCCTTCGGAAGGACCAAGTGGAGAAGGACCTGGCTTCGCTTGGAATATCGAATTGGCGCCACGTAGCGAAGAGAAGAAACGACTGGCGCGTTGTTGTTGACTCGACTATAATCGCGTAAGCGATGTCTACGCCAGTAAAGAAGAAGAAGACAGTCTAATTCGATACTGCAATCGATTTTCATCTTCACCGATTCAAGATAATTCTGAATCGGTATTAGGAATCAAAAAAGAAAATCTGGGCAATTTCTGGACACGTCTCCAAGCTGCGTATGACGCAATTGTAGAATCTGACGAATCAGATCTACCTGAAAATTTCAAATCTTCAGCATACTCCAAATATGAACACTGCTTAGACAAGTACGAGGAAACGAGAGCTATGATCTCCGATCAATTGAGATTAATTAAAGCTATTGCACCTACTCCACAACTGAGAGTAGAGCTGCCACAAATTCAAAACCAAGAAGCGAGTTCAGGCATTCACCTTAAAGTGCCAGCATGTGATACAGAAATATTTCACGGAGGTTATGAACAATGGCCGTCCTTCCGGGACATGTTTACAGCCGTGTACATAAACCATCCAAAACTATCACAAGCGCAGAAATTGTATCACCTCCGATACAAAACAAAAGGTCAAGCAGGCGTAATAGTCAAACATTTCGCTCTTAATGACGAAAATTTCAATTATGCTTGGGAAGCTCGAAAAGCTCGTTACGAGAACGAAAGAATATTAGTCGACAAACAAGTCACAATATTAATGAATTTACCAAAAATTCAGAAAGAAACAAGTGAAGAATTTATAAAACTTCAATCCACTGTTTTAAATTGCTTGTCGGTTCTAGCGACACAGAATATTCCCACAGACAATTGGGACCCCATTCTGGTAAATATATGCACATCCGCATTATCAGGAAAATCGTTTCTTTTGTGGGAGCAATCGCTCTCATCAACCAACGTGGCAACAAATGAACGATTTCTTAACTACCCAATATGAAATTGCGGAAAGGGTAGATAAAAAAATGGTCAGAACTAAAAACGTTCAACACGACCTAAATCGAAGCTTCATTAGACCCCAAGCAAGTAACAACGACAACTTAAATCGTAGTTTTTTTCAAAACACAAGCGTTCACATCCGAACAAAATAAACATACGTCATGCGAACTGTGTAAAGGAGGGCACAGGCTGAAATTTTGCGAGAAATTTAAAAAAGAAACAATTTCGTAAGAACAAAAAAACTTTGTACCAACTGTTTATCACATGCGCATGCGCTCAAAGATTGCCAAAGCAAATTTAATTGCGTTTATTGCCATAAACGACATAACTCAATGCTTCACATTACAAATTTTTCCAGCTTCGCTTAAAATAACGCCAACGTTAAAAGAGCTGCGGGATTAGTTGCAACAGCAAATCCCGACTTACAAAATTCAGAAAATTCCCAAGAAGCACCATGCTGCTCAAAGGCTTTAAAAACTCAGACGCTACACAGCGAAAACCAAAGCAGTGTATTATTATCCACAGCAGTGGTCTCCATTGAGCATCGAGGAGAACTGTTTAAACTTAGAGTTTTAATAGGCCAAGGATCTCAACGATCTTTTATAGCGTCAAGGGCACAAAGTAGGCTAGAACTGCCAACAAAACTAGCTAATTTTGAAATTATCGGAATGGGCGGAAGAGTAGTACACAACTCAAACAAAATCTGCCACATTACCCTTATTTCCCCCCAAGCGGATAAGCGCATACAAGCAGAAGCTATTGTCTTACCGCAACTAACAAACATGCTTCCAAGCTATCATATTTATAAATAGCAAGCATTGGCAAAAGGTTTCACACCTTAAGTTAGCAGACCCCAACTGCAACACTCCCGCTAAAATAGATATTCTATTAGGCAGCGACCGCATACCACAAATTATTCTCGAAGGTGTTGACAAAATTACAAAAACACTTCCGGCGCAAAATACCATTTTCGGATGGGTCCTTAGCGGACTAGTTGCGGAACCAGTCACAACAATGACAACTGAGGAAATCTCAAAAGAGTACCTCAATAGTCAGCTGAAGAAATTTTGGGAGTTAGAAGAACTTCCCTCCATATCAATCACAACCCCAGAAGATCGATATTGTGAGGATTTTTACAAATCCACCACTACTCGATTAGATAATGGCCGGTACGTCGTACGACTACTACTAAAGCCAGAATTTCCCCACACATTCGCCTTAGGTCATTCTCGTACCTCTGCTATTCAACAGTTTTTAAATATGGAAAAAACCTACTTAAAAGAAGGCGAGCTAAAACCAGAATACGATTGGGTTTCAGAAGAATACCTCCATTTAGACCACATGGAGGAAGTCAGCCCAGGCGAAAAAATTATAAAAGGTAAATACTATTCATTTTACCTGCCACATCATGCAGTAATAAAGCCAGACAAAAAAACCACAAAGGTAAGAGTTGTCTTTAATGCATGAAAATCCTCAAGTTCGGGGAATTCCCTAAATAACATTTTATTTACGGGACCCACGCTTCAGCCACATTTAATGCTCCTCATACTAAGCTGGTGTATGTACAAATATGTTTTCAATGTGGATGTTGAGAAAATGTATCGACAAATAGTCGTACATAAAGATGATCAAGATTTTCAGCGAATTATTTTCCGAAAATCTCCCAAAAGTCAACTACGCGACTTTAAATTAAAAACAGTTACCTTTGGCGTAAACTGTGCCCCATACCTCGCCATTCGTACACTCCACGAACTGGCAGAAGACACAAAGTCAGAATTTTCTCTGGCAACACAAGTGTTGAAAACACAAACGTATGTAGACGACATTCTGTCTGGAAGCCACAATCTTCCACAGGCATACGTGTCACTAGCACAAGTGACACAAGCGCTCAATACAGCAGGGTTACCGTTGAAAAAGATAACGGCGAACCACCCTAATATTTTAAAGGACATACCTAAAGAAAATCTATTAGATACTAATTTCCTTAAATTCGAAAAGGAAAGCACAACAAAAACTTTGGGGATACAATGGAATGCGATATCTGACCAGTTTTCATACACTAATGAGTCAATATCCGCACTATCAGCTATAACAAAGAGGCAAATTTTATCCTCGGTGGCAAAACTTTTCGACACCGCAGGATGGCTTTCGCCAATTATGATACAAGCAAAAATTCTAATACAAGAATTGTGGCTAGACGGAAATGACTGGAATGAACAATTGAAACCACTTCGTTTAGAAAAGTGGTCCCAGTTCGCGGGTAATCTGAATGATATCTCACAGATACAAATCCCACGATGGATAAATTATGCCCCAGAGCACAAAGTCGAACTACATGGCTCTGTGATGCCTCTGAAAAGGCATATTGTGCCACCATCGATGTGCGCACATAATCTGACACAGCGATCACCAGTCACCTACTGGTAGCCAAGGTAAAGGTGGCTCCGCTAAAAGCAATAAGTCTGTCACGACTAGAACTTGTGGTACTAGCCAAACTAGTATCCATGGTGCAAACGCATCTAAATATGACAAAATATAAATTGTATCTCTGGTCTGACTCCGAAATTGTATTAACCTGGTTAGAAAAACCTCCACATGCATGGAAGACGTATATTTCCAATCAAACGTCTCAAATCCTTGACCTAGTGGGTTCAGCCACTTGGCGACACGTGGCCAGTGCTGACAATCCTGCTGACCTAGGTACAAGGGGGTGCAAGCCTCTGCACCTTACAACCACCACTCTTTGGTGGAATGGCCCTCGATGGTTAATAGAATCCCCCGATTCTTGGCCGCGATCGCCCATACGCAATATAATTGCCCCGAAAGTCGAAAAATCGACTCTTTTCGCACGATATTGGATGATACTGACATCCTTGAGCGATTTTCATCATAGCCTTGAGCCCTCACGGTAATCGCTTACATGCTCAAATTCATAGAGCGACTCAAACTTAGAATTAAGAGAATACGCACAGTATATCCCCAAGGCGATACATTGACGCACCTAGACCTAGAAAAGGCAAAGGTCGCTCTTATCACTTATACTCAGTCGCGCCACTTCAGCTGCGAGATGTCACTACTAAGAGAATCGAAGTCGATTGACAAAAAGAGCTCACTCTTAGTACTAAATCCATTTCTGGATACGAAAGGTCTGCTTCGTGATCGGTTTGCTAACATATAACGAACGCCATCCTCTAATAATACCAGAGAAGTCTCGACTTGCAACATTGCTACTCAAGTATATACATATACTAATGTTGCACGCGGAACATCGCCTAATGCAATATATAATCCGCCAAGAGTTCTATATTCCCCGACTTAAGCCTCAAATAAAAAAGTGCATTTTCATGTGCAAGATCTGCACTATGCATAAACAGAAGATGAGAACGCAGATTATGGCAGCACTTCCACCGGAACGCTGCATCTTTGCTCTGCCTTTCACTATCACAGGTATTGATTTTGCTGGGCCTTTTCAGATAAAGGCGTCCATGCTAAGGTCTCCCACACTAATGAAAGGCTACGTGGCTGTCTTTGTCTGTTTTACGACAAAAGCAGTGCACCTCGAGCTATGTACTAATCTGACAAAAGAGGCTTTTCTCGCGGCATTTGCTCGCTTCGTCGGACGACGCGGTTTCCCGTCCAAACTTATGAGCGACAATGGAAAACCCTTTATCGGAGCTCAAAGAGCCACAGAAAAACAGTTTGTGGACTTTATTAAACAAGTCTCCCCTGAGATTGTACAAAAGTACGCTCCCCAGGGCATTAATTGGCAATTCATCCCCCGAAGAGCTCTTCATATGGGTTGTTTATGGGAATCAGCTGTAAAAAACTTCAAGTCCCACTTTAAAAAGGTAGCTGGAAACTACAAATTTAATTATGAAGAATTTACAACACTATTACCATTGAAGCCGTTATCAATTCACGGCCACTAACAACACTCTCGCAAGATCTCTCAGATCTTACAGCCTCCAGTGCATTTTCTCAAATGAGCACCCATTCTGGCCACACCTGAGCCAGGCGTGGAGTCGCTGTCCTTATTAAATCGATGGGAGAGAATTAAAATTCTCCATCATAATTTCAGTCGCAGATGAAAAGAAGACTATTTAAAGGACCTCCACAAGAGGTATCGATGGAAATAATCAGAAAATGCGCCAAAGCTTGGAGATTGTGTACTGATTAACGACGATTGTCTCCCACCTACCGAGTGGCGACTTGGCCGTATAGAAAAGCTCCATTACGGCTCAGACGGTCACATTCGGGTAGTTGATCTCCGTACTCAAAGCGGAATACTAACCATACCGCTGGTTAAATTATGCTTTCTACCAACCGCGGATAATAGCGAAATTCCGATACTAAATAATGCCGAAACACAAATGAAAATAAACCAATAAAACCGCAACCCGCAACAATCCGTTAAAAATAACAATAAAAATTACAAAAAAATGGTCGGTCAATACGACGCCCCAGTCATGCCACATAACGTGGCACAATCACATTCTATTTATATACTACCATGTATATTCAAATACAATTTTTTACAGAGATCAAGATGGACGTGGACATGCCTACAATCCCAACACCAACTGTTCGGTCGACAACCAACGGGGCACGTACTGGGCCTACTCCTCCGTCCCGCCCAACCAATGCTACTGTTTCGACTGCCGCTTCTGGTAGTGGCTCACGAGCAACCCCATCAACGCCATCCGCTCAAGTCGAGCCGCGACGCATCCGATGCCCGCCATGTCGCCGGAAACACCGACTACAGCACTGTGGGCTCTTTAAGGAGTTATCACCAACCCAACGCCAGCGGGTTGCCCAGGCAAATGAGCACTGCCTCAACTGCCTGTCGCACACACATGTAACGCAAGAGTGTGCTTCCGACGATTATGCCGCTGCTGCACAGGACCCCACAACGCGATGTAGGTCGACAAGCTGCCTCAAGCACGGGTAGCTCAAGGCAAGCAAGCCGGACGGTACGACGCCGAACTACTGCAGCCCGGTCTGATGGCGTCCGCACCACGTTGCACCAACCAGACGTCGTCCAAAAGTGCCACAGCATCGCCCCGCTACTGGACTCAGCAACGTAGTGGCAACACTTCAGCAATTGCAGAGATTGCTAGGCTGAATACTCGCTTAGGGGGGCCGGGATGGCTAAATGAGATAAGCCGTCTCCCCCTAATGCCACTACGCCAATACACCACACACACAGAACCCACATTCCACAGGACACACACATCAACACCACCCACACGCGAGAGGACATCCGCACACGCAAACCCATACCACACTGTCAAAAGGGTCAACTTCAAAAGTTTGATCAGTCTCGTTACGATCTGCAAACGAAGTATACGCATCGCCGCCTGATTCTCGCTTTCTCGATCGTCGCCTGCCCTAGATTATCGTCAGTGTGCTTAACATATTTTTAAAACGGATATTGTGAATTTTCTAATCATATACATACATACATTCAATCATATACATCATACTCGTATTTACAAGTAAAATATAAGAATACAATTGAATACAACCGAAGCCGGGTGTTTTATTTAAGACAAGAGATAAAATAAAGTGGTAAGAGTCTTACGGGTAAGGTGAAGTGCGCAATTACCTAAATAGTAGCATATGCCAATATAATACTAGATCGTAATATCTTACATTTCATAATTAAATATCCTGAACCTAGCTCAGTTTGCAAAAAGCTAACTCTTTTTCCTGTCGAAGATAATGACACAATAACATTTCGCTAAAAGCAACAACGTCACAGATTGCAACGATAAGATCCTGACAATTGCACCAACACATTTACGAAGTGCTCAAAAACTACGCTCCGGTGGCACGGCGCATTGCAATATCTATTCCAGGCATCTAAAACCGTTGAAAGTAGTAGAGGACGGTATCATCATTTTAAATTTATTATAAAAATTGACAACAGTTCCGGAAAAACCATCCATGGCGCATTTTTGGTGACATACGAAGAAGAAGTCGAAATAAATGGGTCTCTATTCTCATATATGAAGAATGTTGTTGGACGACACCCCGGCTCAACGACATCGGCGTTCTTGAATATCACTGGTCATAAAGAAATTCTGAGTCTATCGTACCTACAAAGGCTTAACATCAAAAAACTACGATATATTGGAGACATAGGTAAAATGGTGACAACAAAGCCTGCAACGTTCAGCGTGGCTATCCTTCTCATCATATTTTATATCTTGAGGGTGCTCCAAAAATTAAAAGAAATTATTTTTATTGACAGCCTGAGTAAGCCCGAAGACGGCGTACATTTAGAAGAGGAGGAAATAACTCAAGTAGATCATCCACAGATGAAGAACTTACGCCTGGCTTGAAGGAACAAATTCCTTATCTCACGCCAGCCACTGCGTTGGTCGCTTGATGCTATTATTAATGTAACAGAAGATATTGAGGAGGTTTGTTAATCTGCAAAAAAATTCGCCTTGATTTCCATATAAACATATGTAGATTAAAAGAGTTATTCTTAATTAAAATATTTGTCAAATAAGAGTTGACTTGTTGAAGCGCCAAAATTAACCAAACTAAAAATTGTGTATCGCCTTTTTTCTTTTAACATATTAATATTTCAATAAGCTTGAAAGTCCGATAGTTTTTCTCTTTCTTTTTTACGCTTTCTCCCATTCAATCAAAAAATGCACAAAATATAACAGTGTTGGTGAACAGCAGGAAATGTTTCAATGTACATATCATGCTCCTGTTCGATTTAGCCTTTCGGACAACTCCCGTCAAATATCTGTTATCTGACCCTAAAGTCTCAACTCGCTCACTTATCTATAAACAAGCATTTCTAGAGGAGACCGTTTTATTAAAAAGCAAACACTGGAAATTTTTATTTACAGATGGGTCCAGAAATAATAATAGAAAATCTTTTGCAGTAGTCCATGAAAATGATGATCTGATAGTAAACGGAATTTCACTAGATCAAACGTCACCTTACAGGCTGTACTGAAATTCAAGGTGTCCTAAGCGTGTTGCAACTCGTCTCCAAAAAAAGCCATGAACTTATTTTCTGCATAGATAAGAAAGCATAACTACATGGAGTTCATAACAACTAACTAAACTTCAAAAAAAAAGCTCATATGTATCAAAGGTTGATATAAAAGGAAACGAGCTAGAAGATAAGCAGCCATAGCGGCCTCAACATCTCAGCTATTTATTCCATTCCTGAAAAAACGAATCAGAAGTGAGATATTATAAGACGTTCTTAAAAGCCCAATACGCAATAACAAATGTTTTATTAGACACACCCGTCTTACACATCTTCACTTGATGAAGAAGGAGCCACAGCCGAAGTGCAATTTTTGCAACTCATCCCCTTTAACAATCACCTATATCCTAAAGAAATGTCAATCCTTAAATCTCCTCCGATCCACCATATTTCTTCAAGATCCCATATTCATACTAAATACCCCAAATGTAACCGATAGCCCTAGTTGCTAGAGTTTTTTTCACATTTATTGTAATTTCAATTATAATAAATAATAATAATAATTTTATAGTTTAAGTATTATCAACATAGTACCTTACACGTTTTTGTTTAATATTTAAGTACAATTTTTCTACCAGAAATAATTACAAATAATACCAAAAAATAACAGTATT
Organism: Bactrocera dorsalis; assembly: GCF_023373825.1. Taxonomy (NCBI): domain Eukaryota; kingdom Metazoa; phylum Arthropoda; class Insecta; order Diptera; family Tephritidae; genus Bactrocera; species Bactrocera dorsalis. The sequence goes on from NC_064303.1 coordinate 49,568,295, forward strand.
GAAATTATTTTAATTTTCGTGTTTATAAAAATAATGTTTGTATTTGAAATAAGAAAATATTAAAGAAGTAATGAAATACCTGAATATACTCGTCCATTGTTTCTATAATGGCTACCCCCAAGTTTCAATTAAGGTGTAAGATGCGCGGAGATATTGCTGTTAAAAATTTGAAATCTTCAAAACTTTCGTCTGATGACATGTTTCATGTGGCGTAATTGCGTCTCTCATAGAGGAGTTTTTTTTACTATTAATCGCGTATCTCATAGAGGAGTATTTTTCTATTAAAGACTCTATCATGGACGGAGTTCTTTATAATTTTAATTACTGATGCGTAAAAGATTTTTAAATTTTTGCATAGAGTTTGCTTGCACCTTGACCCCTGCGAATGGTAGGCACCTTGTCGCGGTGCAGGGGCTTAAACTGCAACACAGTACCGCATCTTCCAACCGTCATGGGTGGTGCTAAATAGCATCTATCCTAGGGGTTGGCAGAAGCTGCATGTGTGCGGCAACCAAGAGCTACCACCTTCTAATTCATGGTGTTATGCGACTCCCGTGCCCATTGGATGATTTGCAACACCGGGCTGCCTTGAGAAGTAACGGTGGCCTTACCGCGTCAAGGGGCTCTGGCGCGGCGAACCTTTGGGATTCCCCTTCATAAGAATGTACCAGTAGGCCCACAATATGGGCGGAATGGTAGTAAGAACCAGTAGGAGCAACAAACGACAAGCCACAACAACAGTAACAACAGCAAATACCTGTAGCAGCACAAGTACCGGAGGTAAGAGCGGTCCAGTGGCTAGAGTGCCTCTTGTAGCGGCACTCAGCGCAGTGCGTCCACCGCGACCATTGTAAGTCTTGCGAGCCCCGCCCCCACAACCCCCTCGAGCAGGATCGACTGCGGAGAGGAGGGTGGTTTCAGCAAAGTAGAATTGAGAAGACAGCGAGGAAACATTCCAGGCACCCCAGAAGCAGGACGCCCAGGAGAACGTTACGACCCACGCACAGCGGGCGTGAGTGGTGCCACTCTCAAGTGGTACTTGAGGTACTTGCAGGACGGAATGACACCAGAGGAAGCTGAGAAGCAGTCTCTAAGTAGGAGCAGGGACAGCAACTCTTCTCCTAACAATGCACGACGCGCAGGTGCTAACGCATCGTCTGCAACCCGACGCAGAAATCGGAGACGTCGCCGAGCCAACGCAGCCTCGTCGGAGGGACGGAGAAACGTATGGCCGGCATCTCAAGATGCACCTAGTCGGTCCGAGAAGAGGAAAAGCGGCCAGATAGCTCCTCAGGAGCCATCAAGGTCGAAGAGGATTAGAAAACACAAACTCCAGGAGGTAAGTGGAAGACGCTCCAACCCAAACACGCCGCCGACGAGAACTGAATCGCAAGTACTTGGAGGCCTCGAGAAGCATCCGGATGGCGGTGATGCCCCGCAACTACCCGGTGGAGGTCCTGAGGTCTGAAGAGCTGACCGCTCTTCAAGACTGCCTGGTAAATGCCCTATTCATGGGTGATAGATACACCGGCTCCTTTAATGGCATTTATTTAAAGGGAGACATGTTAATGGTCGACTGTCAGGACGAGAAGTTGGCTACCTGGCTAACAACGGAGATCACGCCAAAGTTGGAGGGTTGGAAGGGTTCGGTCCTGTGTGTAAAGAGAGGTGAAGATATACCACAATTGCACAACATGTCGATATTCTTTCCCCGGAGTGCGGATAAGACATACGACTTCGCGCTTGGTTAGTAAAGAACCAAAGCGAGGGCTAAAGCACCTCGGTGTGGAAGGTGGTAGCGAGCAGCGTTGAGGGGTCAGCGTGGAACCTCAACATCGCAGTAGACAACGAATCCTACAAGTTCATAAGACAGAAGGGATTCCGACTGAACTTCCGTTTCAGCAAAATGATGATGCGGCCATGGAGGCCCAAGGCAACGCCTACGGTGAGCCAGGATCCTGCGACGGGGACAATCGTAGTACCAACTCGATCCGAAGCGAGCTCAGCTGTGCATGATTCGACTGCCGCTTTGGTTGCAGGAGAACGACACCATCTCGGCTGGACAGGTTGTAAACACCGCCGTTGATAAAGGTAGGCGCAATGAGCTTCCCAACAAGCAGGATGGCATGCTACCATCCACTCACTTCTGGAAGGTCTGGACATGCAGGTTGATGAAGATGGCGGGGACGAAGAGCTGTCTCTCATCGAGCCAATATTGTCAACTCCAGCGCCGGCATAGAAGTTGACCAAGTGAACCTGCATCACACGACAGTAGCCTCGACTCTCATCGCGAAGCGGTTCACCTCGGATAACCTGGGCATCCTCTTAATCCAGGAACCATGGGTGTATAAAGAAGAGGTAAGAGGTAATCTGGGATCTCTCTAGCGAGAGACCCCGTTCTTGCATAGTCGTTGGAACGGATATAGACTTTTTTTGTTTTTCAGAGTTTCTAACGCAGCATCTGGTGGCAGTACAAGTGAAGGACAGGGAAGGTTCGGACTTCGTCCTTGCATTCGCCTACTTTCCAGGAGAGACGGCCCATTAGTCTCACATCCTTCATGCTAAAGGGGATGGAGGAAGTAATAGATAACAACATCAGAACGGAAGCGCTGAAGATCGCACCCTTACATGCCAGACAGCACGCGTACAAAGCGGGCAGATCCACTAACACTGATCTGTACTAACTCACATCTGAGTTGCAAGATTCGCTGGATAACGGCGAGCTTGCGATTTGCGCCTTCCTAGACATTGAGGGTGCTTTTGATAACGCGTCTCTCACTAGCGTGATCAAGGCACTTGAGAGAAGAAACGTAAGGGCTCCAGTATGCAGATGAATAGAAGCCCTACTGCGCCCTAGGGTAGCGAAAACAACAGTGGGAGCTCCTTAAGTTGCTCACCAACAATGGAATCCGCTGTCAAGGATACGCGGACGACATTGTCATAATGGCGCGAAGTAGATTTGAGAACACTCTCTGTGACATTGTTCAAAGGGGCTTAAATCTAGCGGGATGGTGCAACACGGTAGCGTTAAATATTAACCCGGCAAAAACTACCGTGATCCCTTTCAATAGGCGTAGATCACTTCCGGGTTTGAGGTCCCAAAAAATTGGAGGCAGGGAGGTTGAAACAGGTAGCAATACATCTTCTTCTTCTTTACTGGCGTAGACACCGCTTACGCGATTATAGCCGAGTCAACAACAGCGCGCCAGTCGTTTCTTCTCTTCGCTACGTGGCGCCAATTGGATATTCCAAGCGAGGCCAGGTCCTTCTCCACTTGGTCCTTCCACCGGAGTGGAGGTTTTCCTCTTCCTCTGCTTCCCGCGGCGGGTACTGCGTCGAATACTTTCAGAGCTGGAGTGTTTTCATCCATCCGGACAACATGACCTAGCCAGCGTAGCCGCTGTCTTTTAATTCGCTGAACTATGTCAATGTCGTCGTACATCTCGTACAGCTCACCGTTCCATCGAATGCGATATTCGCTGTGACCAACGCGCAAAGGACCATAAATCTTTCGCAGAACTTTTCTCTCGAAAACTCGCAACGTCGACTCATCGATTGTTGTCATCGTCCAAGCCTCTGCACCATATAGCAGGACGGGAATTATGAGCGACTTATAGAGTTTGGTTTTTGTTCGTCGAGAGAGGACTTTGCTTTTCAATTGCCTACTCAGTCCAAAGTACCACCTGTTGGCAAGAGTAATCCTGCGCTGGATTTCCAGGCTGACATTGTTGGTGGTGTTTACGCTGGCTCCAAGATAGATGAAATTATCTACAACTTCAAAGTTATGACTGTCAACAGTGACGTGAGCAATACATACCATGCTGCTAATGTCAGCAGAGGGCTGCGGAAGAGGGAAGCTAATGTCCTCTCCACAGATGGAAGCACTAGCGGAAAACATACCGCCAGCCCTTCTCCCAAAGGATGGCACGACGAAGAGGATAAATTTCAAAAAGAACTTTAGAGTTACTCTAGGCAGCAAGACGGAGTGGAGTGATTCCATGCTGGAAATGCTGCTGGAAAACAGTACCATCCAGTGGTACACTGACGGCTCAAAAACACCGGAGCGTATTGGGCAGGTATTGCGAGACCGCATACTAAGCTGTCCAGGCCAATGGGATGCTTCCCAAGTATCTTTCAGGCTGAAAGTTTTGCTATTTGTCAGTGCGTAGAAGTCAACCTCCGCAACCAGCGCATCGCCATTCTCAGCGATAGTCAAGCAGCACTAAAAGCGATCTCAGCATCTCAGAGATCAAATCGCTTTTAGTAGAGGAATGCATAGAAGGCTAAGCCGCCTATCTTTGTGCAACTGCGTGCACCTAATCTGGGTACCAAGTCATAAAGGGGTAGAAGGAAATGCGAGAGCCGACGAACTAGTCCGCTCTGCGGCAGCGTCCAAGATGATGGGACCAGAACCATACATCGCGGTGGGATCCCACAAATTCCGCCTCCTCGTCGCGATCTACACAGGGTACTGAAAGCTCAGGAAGCACTTGTCCAACATGGGCATAGTGTCCTCCGCCAACTGCCGGTTCTGCGACTTGGAACAGGAAACACCAGCACACCTAATTCTGGATTGTACAATTTGCAAAAGAAGGCTTAAGGCCCTGGGTTCCATACACATAGACAGGGATCACGTCACCTCAGTAGCGCCCAGCAAACTCCTGGAACTATTCAAGCTGCTAGAACTTGGGGAAGGCATGTGATATAGGAGAGGGCACAATAGACCCTAGGTCGCGGTGCATTACCTCATTAATAATCTATCTACCTCTCTATCTTGCTTGCAATTTTTTGAGAAGTGGTACGTGAGAATACATTTTGCATTTTTTATAAAATTGTTTTCACCAAAAGCGTTCCTTCCGTTTTTCCCTTTTTTTGCTTCGCATTTTCCGCGCTCACTGAAATTACAAGTAGCGCTAAAATTTCTTTTTCTGATGTCGCACAAGTGTAGAGTCAACTGACTTGCAACCCGATATGACACAAATCTGCATGCTTATATCCCGCTATTTATCTATTTGTATAGCTTTCTAATCCTTATTAGAAGAGCAAGAGAAAATAAACTTATGTGTGTAAGTATATAAATGTCGTTATATCAATTCTTTAAGAATATGAATGAAGATTGGGAAGTTCTATACAAAATTAAAAAATTAACTATAGCACATAGTAATGATTTTAACTAATTGTAGGATGAATTTAATGATTACTTTGATTTTCCTTCAAGAAACAATTGTTCATTTCATGCTTCTTCGCAAAATCAGGATTGCCACATGCGCATTTTATTGAAACAAATGTATTAAAAATTAGTACTAGATTTCTTTAGAGCTGCATACTAGCACAAGATATTTACCGCAGGAAATTTAGGGTGAATTTAACGATTACTTTGAATTTCCTTCAAGAAACAATTGTTGACATGATAAAATATTTCACCAATACATTTATATTTCGTGTTTTCTTTAATTATCGTTGTGTTACATTTTATGTAGTGGTCTAGAGCGAGGCAACAAATCCCTCCGTTTACATATTTTTTGTTAAGATTTTAATCTGCCCATCCCACGTTTCCAATTGTTAAACGTCAAAACCTCCTGAACTTTAACAGCGCTCTCTCATATCCTATAAGATATTTGTTGGACATCTCTTTGTCTGTTGTAGATCGTTGCTAAAACGTAGCCATGGATAATATGATACGAGACTCTTTGAATCGAGAGAGAGCTGTCAAAACTCGCATTTTTTTTTTAATATTTGCCAATGATGCCACTGCTGAAAAATATTAGATTGGGTATTTAATATTATACAAAACACTAAATTAAACACTTTGAAAATGCAAACATATATAAATGCTAAAATGCAAAATCATTAATTAATTTACATAAACATTTATTTTGCCAAAATATGTTCGCACAGTTCAATGAAATTTCATTTCACACTAAATTCGTCAAGTAATTATAGCGGTTTACTTCTGGCATCCCGCCTTTTCTGAAATCAGCTGATCGAAATTCCCTGTTCTCCTTCGCTGTCAAATAATCAGGGAACGCGTTTGAGAGAAAAATGAGAGCCAATGCGAGAGTCTCGTATCATATTATCCATGACGTAGCCACTAGAAATATCTTTTCAATTTACCTCTGCTATGGTAGGCACCTTGCCGTGGTGCAGAGGCTTAGTCGCAAGGCATACTCGGCGCCCCCCAACCGGCATGGATAGTGCTAACTAGCGCTATTCAGGCGGGTTGTCGGGAGCTGCATGCGTGCGACGACCAAGGTCTACCACCTCCTAATCCAGGGTGTCATGCGACCCGTGCCCATTGGATGATTTGCAGCCAGGAGGTAAATTCGGCTGTATTTTAACGGAGCCTTCCCAACACCGGGCCGAATTGGGAAGTAACGGTGGCCTTACCGCGCCAAGGGGCTGTGGTGTGGCGGACCTTCCCGTTCCCCATATAGACTATAGACCCGACAGCTCACCTTGTTGAGCCAAGGGTCGTACGAACAAGATGAATGACCAAAAACAAAAAACAACAACAACAAAACCGGATTTGATGACGGACAAAGGGCAACGACAGAGGACAACGGTAGCGGACAAGGAGAAGGAAACTGTAGCAGCGGAAGGCAAGGGGGGTCGAGGTGCCAGGCGTAAGCCTAAATACTTTGACGATCTCACGCCAGAGGAGCGCTCGCTGTTCGAGGAGCACGCCAGGGAGGATGACGACGACGTGCCCTCTGGCAGCGGAGCTCACCTGGGGGGTACGCCTGGAGCTGAAGCAGTACCTAGGAGCATCGGCAAATCCCCTGCCGGAGGGTGCAGTGGGTCGGCCTCTGGTGAATCGAGTCGGGCAGAGCCTGACGGCGCTAAGAGGAGAAGGAGGAGAAGGCGCAGAAGAGGTGGGCAACGCCCCCTCCCAGAAGCTGGCCAACCCGGCGGGGGTGGGGATCCACGTAGGAGAGGAATGAGTGGCTCCACCATGAGGTGGTACCTACGCCACCTACATGATGGGAAAACCCCGGAGGAGGCGGAGGCTCTAGCCAGGAGCAAGAGCCAAAGGAGCAACGTCAACCCGGCGACTGGACGCGACCACAATGTGCCAGCTCGCGCGCAGGGCAGCGGCAGCGGCGGCTACGCTGTCCGTGCGGCGGGGCGACAGCAGGGCATTGCCCGCAGGCACAAGCGCCCAGGCCGAAAAACGGAAAAGCGGCCAAATCACGCCACAGGAGCCTCCACGATCCAAGAGGGTGCGGGGCACAGACGTAAAGGAAACCGGGGGCTGCAGGACATCCTCATGGACGAGGTGTGTCAAGGAGTGGACTACACGGCGTCCTTCCTGGGCATCGACTTCAGGGGAGGTAAGATGCAGGTAGACTGCCATGACGAGTCGTCCGCCAACTGGCTGAGGGAGCACGCTCCAAAGCTGGGAGGCTGGACGGGCCCTGTCCTCTGTGCGAAGAGGGTGGAGGACGTGCCAATCATGCACAGCATGACAGTATTCCTCCCTCGGTGTGGGGACAGGTCCTACGAGTACGCCCTGAGTCTGGTGAGGAACCAGAACAGGGGGCTCAGTATCTCGGCCTGGTGTGTCGCCAGTAGTAAGAAAGAAAAGCTAGGCGATATGGAGGGTTGGAGGTTGAACGTGTTTATTGACGACGAGTCATACAAGTACGTTCGGGCCGCGGGCTTCCGCCTGTTCTACAGGTATAGCACGGTCGTTATGCGGCCATACAAGACTGCTGACGCCGGGAGCAAGGAAGCCAAGACGCCCGCGCCTCCACAGGACAAAGGCGTCGTTAGCCAGGCAGTGCCGGTATCCGCCCCGGAGGAAACGAAGATGGAGGTGGACGAGTCGTCGGAGCAGCCCTGCGGGAGCAGGACTGAACTGGCAGTGCCAGGGCCGACTACAGACGTCGCCGACGATGGCCGGAGCATGGGGCTACCCTCAACACAGGAGCTCCTAGACGGACTTGGAGACTCAATCGACAGCAGCGCGGTTGACGGCAGGGTGGAGGATCTTTCCCTCCTCGAGCCCAACTTATGATGGCCGTCAACATGGAGATTGCCCAAGTGAACCTGCATCATGCGGCGGCAGCCTCAGCTGTCATAACAAGCAGGTTCACTGCGGAAAAACTGGGCACGCTGCTGATCCAAGAGCCTTGGATCCATAAAGGAGAGGTAAAGGGCCTCAAGACGGAGGCAAACAAGGTAATCTGGGACCTCTCAAGCGAGAGGCCTAGGACGTGTATAGTTGTCAGAAGCAATATTGATTTCTTTTGCATTTCAGAGTTTCTGACGCAAGACTTGGTGGCGGTGCAGGCTAGGGACAGTGAGGGCAAAGACTTCGTCCTAGCCTCAGCATACTTTCCGGGAGAGGCAGCAACGGCACCCGCGGAGGCGGTGGAAAGGTTGGTGGAGCACTGTAGGCTGCACAAGCTCCCGCTTATCATCGGCTGCGATGCGAACGCCCACCACACGGAATGGGGCAGCACCGACTGCAACGCGAGAGGTGAGTCCCTTTTAGAATATCTAGTAGGTAGAAATTTAGCGGTAGAGAATGTAGGGTGCGAACCCACATTCGTAACTATAAGCAGGAGGGAGGTGCTGGACATCACCCTCAGTAATGAGCCGGCAACAGGGATGGTCTCGCAGTGGAGAGTCTCAACGGAGCCCTCCCTGTCGGACCATAGAATTGTAAGGTTCGTGCTGAGGGCAGAGGTCAAGCTATTCCCTCCTAGACGCAACCCTCGAAGGACCAACTGGGGTACCTTCAAGGAGAGGCTGGACGATGAGTTAAGGAGGAAGGGGCAGACTGACAATAGCGCCACAGAGGCCCAGGACACCGCTCCATATGTCACGATCGGTCGCACAATCATGGTATACAACCACCTGACAATCCTAGGCTTGCAACCCCAGGATTTACCTGCCAGCCGATTGCACACCATTAAAGCCTTTGTCGCCTTGACCAAGGTTTGGTCCACATGCTGCTTCCACCGCAAAGTGGAATCCAGAGTGAGACCAAGATATTTAACATTGCTGGTCATCTCAATCACTCTCCCCCCAAGTGTGAGGTTTCTAAGCCCGGGTAGGGATCTTCGCCTTGTAAAAGGGACGATGGTAGTCTTCGAGGGGTTGATGCTGAGATCAACTCCCCTGCACCACTCCTTTGCCAGATCCTAATTCTGGATTGTACAATTTGCAAAAGAAGGCTTAAGGCCCTGGGTTCCATATACATAGACAGGGATCACGTCACCTCAGTAGCGCCCAGCAAACTCCTGGAACTTCCGTTCCGATCGTTCCTTCCGTTTTTCCCTTTTTTTGCTTCGCATTTTCCGCGCTCACTGAAATTACAAGTAGCGCTAAAATTTCTTTTTCTGATGTCGCACAAGTGTAGAGTCAACTGACTTGCAACCCGATATGACACAAATCTGCATGCTTATATCCCGCTATTTATCTATTTGTATAGCTTTCTAATCCTTATTAGAAGAGCAAGAGAAAATAAACTTATGTGTGTAAGTATATAAATGTCGTTATATCAATTCTTTAAGAATATGAATGAAGATTGGGAAGTTCTATACAAAATTTAAAAATTAACTATAGCACATAGTAATGATTTTAACTAATTGTAGGATGAATTTAATGATTACTTTGATTTTCCTTCAAGAAACAATTGTTCATTTCATGCTTCTTCGCAAAATCAGGATTGCCACATGCGCATTTTATTGAAACAAATGTATTAAAAATTAGTACTAGATTTCTTTAGAGCTGCATACTAGCACAAGACATTTACCGCAGGAAATTTAGGGTGAATTTAACGATTACTTTGAATTTCCTTCAAGAAACAATTGTTGACATGATAAAATATTTCACCAATACATTTATATTTCGTGTTTTCTTTAATTATCGTTGTGTTACATTTTATGTAGTGGTCTAGAGCGAGGCAACAAATCCCTCCGTTTACATATTTTTTGTTAAGATTTTAATCTGCCCATCCCACGTTTCCAATTGTTAAACGTCAAAACCTCCTGAACTTTAACAGCGCTCTCTCATATCCTATAAGATATTTGTTGGACATCTCTTTGTCTGTTGTAGATCGTTGCTAAAACGTAGCCATGGATAATATGATACGAGACTCTTTGAATCGAGAGAGAGCTGTCAAAACTCGCATTTTTTTTTTAATATTTGCCAATGATGCCACTGCTGAAAAATATTAGATTGGGTATTTAATATTATACAAAACACTAAATTAAACACTTTGAAAATGCAAACATATATAAATGCTAAAATGCAAAATCATTAATTAATTTACATAAACATTTATTTTGCCAAAATATGTTCGCACAGTTCAATGAAATTTCATTTCACACTAAATTCGTCAAGTAATTATAGCGGTTTACTTCTGGCATCCCGCCTTTTCTGAAATCAGCTGATCGAAATTCCCTGTTCTCCTTCGCTGTCAAATAATCAGGGAACGCGTTTGAGAGAAAAATGAGAGCCAATGCGAGAGTCTCGTATCATATTATCCATGACGTAGCCACTAGAAATATCTTTTCAATTTACCTCTGCTATGGTAGGCACCTTGCCGTGGTGCAGAGGCTTAGTCGCAAGGCATACTCGGCGCCCCCCAACCGGCATGGATAGTGCTAACTAGCGCTATTCAGGCGGGTTGTCGGGAGCTGCATGCGTGCGACGACCAAGGTCTACCACCTCCTAATCCAGGGTGTCATGCGACCCGTGCCCATTGGATGATTTGCAGCCAGGAGGTAAATTCGGCTGTATTTTAACGGAGCCTTCCCAACACCGGGCCGAATTGGGAAGTAACGGTGGCCTTACCGCGCCAAGGGGCTGTGGTGTGGCGGACCTTCCCGTTCCCCATATAGACTATAGACCCGACAGCTCACCTTGTTGAGCCAAGGGTCGTACGAACAAGATGAATGACCAAAAACAAAAAACAACAACAACAAAACCGGATTTGATGACGGACAAAGGGCAACGACAGAGGACAACGGTAGCGGACAAGGAGAAGGAAACTGTAGCAGCGGAAGGCAAGGGGGGTCGAGGTGCCAGGCGTAAGCCTAAATACTTTGACGATCTCACGCCAGAGGAGCGCTCGCTGTTCGAGGAGCACGCCAGGGAGGATGACGACGACGTGCCCTCTGGCAGCGGAGCTCACCTGGGGGGTACGCCTGGAGCTGAAGCAGTACCTAGGAGCATCGGCAAATCCCCTGCCGGAGGGTGCAGTGGGTCGGCCTCTGGTGAATCGAGTCGGGCAGAGCCTGACGGCGCTAAGAGGAGAAGGAGGAGAAGGCGCAGAAGAGGTGGGCAACGCCCCCTCCCAGAAGCTGGCCAACCCGGCGGGGGTGGGGATCCACGTAGGAGAGGAATGAGTGGCTCCACCATGAGGTGGTACCTACGCCACCTACATGATGGGAAAACCCCGGAGGAGGCGGAGGCTCTAGCCAGGAGCAAGAGCCAAAGGAGCAACGTCAACCCGGCGACTGGACGCGACCACAATGTGCCAGCTCGCGCGCAGGGCAGCGGCAGCGGCGGCTACGCTGTCCGTGCGGCGGGGCGACAGCAGGGCATTGCCCGCAGGCACAAGCGCCCAGGCCGAAAAACGGAAAAGCGGCCAAATCACGCCACAGGAGCCTCCACGATCCAAGAGGGTGCGGGGCACAGACGTAAAGGAAACCGGGGGCTGCAGGACATCCTCATGGACGAGGTGTGTCAAGGAGTGGACTACACGGCGTCCTTCCTGGGCATCGACTTCAGGGGAGGTAAGATGCAGGTAGACTGCCATGACGAGTCGTCCGCCAACTGGCTGAGGGAGCACGCTCCAAAGCTGGGAGGCTGGACGGGCCCTGTCCTCTGTGCGAAGAGGGTGGAGGACGTGCCAATCATGCACAGCATGACAGTATTCCTCCCTCGGTGTGGGGACAGGTCCTACGAGTACGCCCTGAGTCTGGTGAGGAACCAGAACAGGGGGCTCAGTATCTCGGCCTGGTGTGTCGCCAGTAGTAAGAAAGAAAAGCTAGGCGATATGGAGGGTTGGAGGTTGAACGTGTTTATTGACGACGAGTCATACAAGTACGTTCGGGCCGCGGGCTTCCGCCTGTTCTACAGGTATAGCACGGTCGTTATGCGGCCATACAAGACTGCTGACGCCGGGAGCAAGGAAGCCAAGACGCCCGCGCCTCCACAGGACAAAGGCGTCGTTAGCCAGGCAGTGCCGGTATCCGCCCCGGAGGAAACGAAGATGGAGGTGGACGAGTCGTCGGAGCAGCCCTGCGGGAGCAGGACTGAACTGGCAGTGCCAGGGCCGACTACAGACGTCGCCGACGATGGCCGGAGCATGGGGCTACCCTCAACACAGGAGCTCCTAGACGGACTTGGAGACTCAATCGACAGCAGCGCGGTTGACGGCAGGGTGGAGGATCTTTCCCTCCTCGAGCCCAACTTATGATGGCCGTCAACATGGAGATTGCCCAAGTGAACCTGCATCATGCGGCGGCAGCCTCAGCTGTCATAACAAGCAGGTTCACTGCGGAAAAACTGGGCACGCTGCTGATCCAAGAGCCTTGGATCCATAAAGGAGAGGTAAAGGGCCTCAAGACGGAGGCAAACAAGGTAATCTGGGACCTCTCAAGCGAGAGGCCTAGGACGTGTATAGTTGTCAGAAGCAATATTGATTTCTTTTGCATTTCAGAGTTTCTGACGCAAGACTTGGTGGCGGTGCAGGCTAGGGACAGTGAGGGCAAAGACTTCGTCCTAGCCTCAGCATACTTTCCGGGAGAGGCAGCAACGGCACCCGCGGAGGCGGTGGAAAGGTTGGTGGAGCACTGTAGGCTGCACAAGCTCCCGCTTATCATCGGCTGCGATGCGAACGCCCACCACACGGAATGGGGCAGCACCGACTGCAACGCGAGAGGTGAGTCCCTTTTAGAATATCTAGTAGGTAGAAATTTAGCGGTAGAGAATGTAGGGTGCGAACCCACATTCGTAACTATAAGCAGGAGGGAGGTGCTGGACATCACCCTCAGTAATGAGCCGGCAACAGGGATGGTCTCGCAGTGGAGAGTCTCAACGGAGCCCTCCCTGTCGGACCATAGAATTGTAAGGTTCGTGCTGAGGGCAGAGGTCAAGCTATTCCCTCCTAGACGCAACCCTCGAAGGACCAACTGGGGTACCTTCAAGGAGAGGCTGGACGATGAGTTAAGGAGGAAGGGGCAGACTGACAATAGCGCCACGGGCCGGGGCATTGAGGTCAGATTGACCGCACTTAGCGAGTCCATTATTAACGCGTATAACGACAGGTGCCCCTTAGTTGCACCCACAGACAGGCGCAAATGCTCTTGGTGGACACGGAAACTCGCAGACCTGAGGAAGAAAGTACGGAGGCTATTTAATAAGGCAAAACGTACAGGGGTCTGGGAGGAGTACAGGAGCAACCTGACGTTATATAATAAAGAAATCAGGTCTGCAAAACAGGCTAGCTTCAGGAGATTCTGTGAAAACGTCTCCTCCACACCAGAAGCTGCCAGGCTGCACAAAGCTCTGGCTAAAGGGAAGACGGACACAGTGCTAGCCATCAAAAAGAACGACGGGACATTCACTACCAGCGCGGAGGACAGAGCTACAGAGCTCTTGCGTGCTCACTTCCCGGAGACTGTCCCGGTTTATCGGTGTCTGCCCTCAACCGAACATAGGCCGTCCCGCACTGATTGGGCTATCGCCAAACAGCTGTTTACTGCGGACTCGATCAGGTGGGCAATGGCCTCGTTCGAAAGGTTCAAGTCTCCGGGAGTGGACGGCATCTTCCCAGCGCTTCTACAACAGGGTGAGCAGATTCTGTTGCCACACCTGATTAGGCTGCTGAGGGAGAGCCTGGCGCTGGCCTACATCCCAGAATCATGAAGGATAGCTGAGGTAATCTTCATACCGAAAGTGGGAAGGAAGGACTACTCGTTGGCCAAATCGTTCAGGCAGATTAGCCTAACCTCCTTCCTACTGAAAACTATGGAGAAGATTATAGATCATCATCTAAGGTCTAAGGCGCTGAGGACCGTACCCCTGCATGCAGCTCAGCATGCATACAGAGCTGGCAGATCAACCAGCACAGCTCCGTACCAGTTGACCTCCGAAATAGAGAGTTCACTGGAGAAAGGGGAAGTCATGCTATGCGCCTTCCTGGATATTGAAGGAGCTTTTGACAACACTTCTCATAGAAGTGTGGCAATGGCACTGGAAGGTAGGAATGTGGCGGCACCAGTGCGTAGATGGATAGAGGCGGTACTCCGCACCAGGATTGCTGAGACCACTGCAGGGGGCACAAAGATTCGCCTAGGCACAACAAGGGGCTGTCCGCAGGGTGGTGTACTATCGCCCTTGCTGTGGAGCCTTGTCGTGGATGACCTGTTAGCACTGCTAACCGACAACGGCATCCGCTGCCAGGGATATGCGGACGATATTGTGATCATAGCGAAAGGCAAGTTCGAGGACACTCTCTGTGACCTAGTGCAACGAGGTCTAAATCTGGCAAAGGAGTGGTGCAGGGGAGTTGATCTCAGCATCAACCCCTCGAAGACTACCATCGTCCCTTTTACAAGGCGAAGATCCCTACCCGGGCTTAGAAACCTCACACTTGGGGGGAGAGTGATTGAGATGACCAGCAATGTTAAATATCTTGGTCTCACTCTGGATTCCACTTTGCGGTGGAAGCAGCATGTGGACCAAACCTTGGTCAAGGCGACAAAGGCTTTAATGGTGTGCAATCGGCTGGCAGGTAAATCCTGGGGTTGCAAGCCAAGGATTGTCAGGTAGTTGTATACCATGATTGTGCGACCGATCGTGACATATGGAGCGGTGTCCTGGGCCTCTGTGGCGGCACAGGCCTCGGTGGTGATGAGACTATCGAGGCTCCAACGGCTAGCATGCGTCTGCATGACGGGCGCTATGCGAACCTGCCCAACGGCGGCGCTGGAGGTCCTGTTGGAACTCACACCGCTCCACATAGTGATCGGCCAAGTAGCCAGGCATTTACTCCTGCAAACAACGGCAGAGGGATGCGGTAAAGGAAAAATAATCTCGACCCAGAGGATGGAGGTGATAAGTGGCGGTAATCCAATTGCCCTCCTCCCGAAGGACGGGATTACAAAGACAGTTAACTTCACGAGAAAATTCAAGGTAACCCTGGGCAGCAAGAACGAGTGGAATGACTCCACTCTTGAGCTGTTGCTGAGGGACAGTACACTAAAGTGGTACACCGACGGCTCGAAGACGTCGGAAGGTATTGGTGCAGGGATCGCGGGCCCACGCACAAGGCTATCCATACCGATGGGCAGATTCCCAAGTATCTTCCAGGCCGAAGTATTAGCAATAAGTCGGTGTACAGAGATAAACCTCCACCGCGGCTATCGTAATGAGCGGATAACCATACTCAGCGATAGCCAAGCGGCACTAAAAGCGATCTCGGCCTATGAGATTAAATCGCTGCTAGTGCAGGAGTGTAGAGAACGGCTAAACAGCCTAGCGGAATTGAATCAGGTGCACCTAGTTTGGGTACCTGGTCATAGAGGCAAAGCCGGAAATGAACTGGCTGACGAGCTCGCCCGCTCTGCAGCCTCCGCAAATATGGTAGGGCCCGAACCATTTACCGGGGTGGGCCCCCATACGATAAAGGATCTGCTCCGCAAAGAGGAAAGAGAGGGCAGAGAAGGTCATTGGCAACGGGCGCATGGCATGCGGCATGCAAAGCTGCTGATAGGGGGGTACAACCTCAAAAGGTTTAAATCAATAATCAACCTCCCAAGGATCAAGCTCAGGCTCCTGGTCGCATTCTACACCGGCCACTGCAAGTTGAAAAGGCATATGTACAACTTAGGACTTGCCTCTTGCTCTAACTGCCGGTTCTGCGACAGGGAACCTGAAACCCCGGAGCACCTGCTGATCGATTGCATTGCAGTCTGCAGACGCAGGTCTAAGGCCCTTGGAACTACATTGCCGGATAGGGATCACATCGACTCACTAGCTCCCAGCAAATTGCTAAAATTTATCGATTTGTTGGGGCTTGGTGAGTTCCTGTGAGTTAGGAGAGGGCACAATAGACCCAAGGTCGCAGTGCTTACCTCAATTAATTTTATTGTCTATTGTCTATCTTTTCAATTACGAATTTTACCGTCTGTCTGATTCTTATACTATGTTCAGACCGAAAATTTCAAAGATTAGATTACATTTAAGCATTTCATAACCCAACAGTGTTCTCACTGCCGTTAGAAAGATTATAAAACAGCTGTTATTGTCATTCAAGAATTCACATCGCTTAATTGTCATATAGTATTTTGAAATAAAAGCCGTCTTTTTTTTAATATTTTCCATATAATAGAAATAATGGATGCATTTTTTCATCTTTTTGGTCGATTTTCAGGTGAAATTAGATTCATTGCTCTAAAAAAAATTTGTTTGTTTACATGTTTTCCCTTTGTAGTGTCTAAATCAGCTGTGATAATGTAACAGATTTCCAGTGCTGACTAGTATTTTTCCAGTGCTGACAAGTAGATTGCGCAAAATCAGAGTCGCACGGGCAGATTTAGCGTGGATCAGTTTCAAATCATTTCAATGAAGTGATTTGGAATTGTCATTTTTGTATGGCGAAATCTTGATAAATTTTTTAGATTAGTGGGATAATCCATTCAACAGCCGAAATCGTGTGATTAAGTGTCGGTCTGAACATAGGCTTAGATTTCATCGACAGTTTTTTCGGCAAATTATTCTATATTATTTGGTGAATAAATCGATTGGAACACCGCCTTAATAGTACGGAGAACTTCAGTTAGAGCAGTATTTTTTATCGATCAAATATCGAGTTTTTCGTGTGTTTTTGCATTAGCTCATATGGTAATATACCTAGGATGTTGATATATTTTAAAATTTTCACTTGGTTCATTCAAAGACCTTCATTGGTGTACTTGTGGGTGTAATTGCTTGCGTAAATAATCTTCAATATTTGCTTTCTTTTCTTATTAAAAATTTTTAAGTGGTTTAATTGTTAAACGATAGTTAATAAAAAACATAATGGCACAATTTTTGCGAAGTGTAAACAGTAGGGTAAGTGTTGTATTTGTATATGCCTTATATATTTTTATAATACCTTGAATTAAAAATTAAAATCAAAAATTGATTGAATTTAGTATTTCACAAAGTCTTATATCCCTTTAACTTATTCGAACATTGTAAAGTGATTTTTAGTAATCATAACCTCAATAGACATGATTATCTAACCAGAAAATAACCTACTTTTGTTTTGCAACTCTTAAAACTTTTTAAAGAAATTTCCCGCATTAAACAAGGAAGACTTCGTTAAAAGTTATATATATGTTTTAAGATATGTCTAAATTTTTAAATAAATATGGCTAATAAAAATTTTACGTGCACTTTTTTATTTATATAAGATATACTGATTTTGGATTTTAGAATAGCATCCCCCGATTTCGGGGTTGAAATGGGCATGAACAGATAGAGGAGATGCTCCAGATCAAGATAATATATATATATATATATATAGCTGCCGCTGAATTACGGTTTTTTTGATATTTGCATTTAAAACTCGAAAAATCAACTATTTAAAATGTTTGCGTACCTCATTCATAATGAAAAATAAAATTTAAATTTTTTTATACCGGAAACTTTAGTACACCGTAGTAGGATTTGGAATAAAATGGATATGGTCGAATAGAGGAGGTTCTCCAAATCAAGAATATATATATGTAGTTATATATTAGTTTTCGTGATATTTACCTTTATGTCGTTATTCTGCGTGAGACGATTGTCTCATGTCTCTAATAGTGACTATAGTAATTTGGTGATTCTGTTAGTCAGGAGTCTCATTTTGGTACAGTATAGTAGTATACTGTAAAGTAGTATACTCTATTTGCCAGAATACCAAAATGAGACTCCTTACTATCAGAATCACTAAATTACTATAGTCACTATTAGAGACATGAGACAATCGTCTCACGCAGAATACCGACATTAAAGTTAAAACTTATCACTGTTTGAAGTACAGTGAGTCACAGTCAAAAGTATCCACTTGAGTTTTTTATATTACAAATGCGATTGGTGATAGTTAATTATTAATTTCAATTTTATTGTTTTTTATATTTGAGCACTAACGTCTTAACTTACAATTAATAAAATAAAAATAACAATATTTGCGTAAATTCTATATCTTATATATAAAAATGAATCGCAAAATGTGTTGGTAAGCGCATAACTCAAAAACGCCTGGACCAATTTTGCCAATTCTTTTTTTAAAATGTTCGTTGAGGCTCAAGGATGGTTTTTACGGCAAGAAAAATTCGAATAATTGCCGGAAAACCCCTAAAAACAGCCCTTTTCTTTTTCCCATACAAACGAATGAATGTTTGGTTATTAGTAACGCTCAGGGAACGACTGAACCAATCTCGATGAAATTTTCAGAGAATGTTCTGTATGGATCGGGGAAGGTTTAGAAATAAAAAAACCTGTATACTTTTGTAAGGAAAAGTCGGAAAATTGGACAATTCCAAAAAGTTAATTTTTTCCATACATTTTTTTTCAATTTTTTTTTTTGTTTTGTTTTTCAATTAGTAGTATTATACGAAGTGGTGGAAACCAATATGGTTCATGGACTTGCATCCACTACAATCCAACTTCGGTTTGTATATCTGACAATAAATGCACGAAACTGTCCATGTGCTTTTCTCTCAGAAACACAAACAGAAAATATCCACTCTATCGACATCGCTCACCAAATAACAATGACAGAACATTCAGTATTCAATTTAGAAAAGTGAATATCGAAGCTGACAACACATATATTCCGTACTATATTCCCCATTGTTGTTTAATTCTCATTCAAAACTCATATCAATGTTGAGTATTGCAGTTTGGTGAAATCTATATACCTAATGCGATACGGTCAATAAGTGAACCGCAATAAGGCGCTTTGTAAAATATTTACTTTTGCAATTCATGAACGTTTTCCGACCGTTGTGCGTTTTGCAGTTTATTTGGAGAATGGTCAAAGAGTGTATTTCAACCCAGGGAATACAGTGCAGCCAGTAGAAACACCGCCAGCATCAAAATTAACATTTACGAGTTTTTCTCAACTTTCGTCAGTGATCCGTTTGCGAGAACATTGCTCTATTCGGAAATACCTTGATATTATACCTGGAATGCATTGTCGAAGAAATAATTACGTAGAAAGCAAGGCCAACCAGATGTGTTATCAACTAATGCATTAGGGCGAAATTATACAATCTACCCGAAAAACGACGATTGTTTCTACCTTCGGTTTCCATTGATTAGTGTACGCGGTTCAACTTCATTTGAGTCATTGCGTACTGTGAATGGTACGGTGTCTGCGAGTTTTGGAGAAGTAAGCCAGCAATTATAATTGCTGGAAAATGTCAATCACTGGAATGCAAATGAAGTTCGCACACTTTTCGCGATAATCATTTCGACATATGTATCAGCCTTCAAATCCGCACCTATTATGGGATACGTACAAAAATAACATTTCCGAAGACATTTTTCATCGTCTTCGCTAAAACTTGGAAATGGGTCAATTCCGGTTGATACTTCCGATGGTTTGATATCAATTTCATTCGTCCCTTATCAATTCATGAAAGATGAACTCATCACGAATGGTCGGCCATTGCCAAAATATCGTAACTACGATTCCTTAAGTGCACGCCCAATGTTAACTGCCAAAAATACCGATGTTGTTGACTTAAACTGGAAAATTCAAAGTCAAATTCCGGGAGACTTGCGCTCATACAAATCGATCGATCGTCTTGACTATGAAGACGACGCCGTGAATTATCCAGTGGAATTTCTAAATTTTTTGGAGGGGCTTGGTAATATGCCACCGCATCATTTGCGTCTCAAAGTAGGATCTGTCGTTATTATGTTCCACAATCTGCGCTATCGAATACAAGGGGGAAGAATGCTTGATTCTAATAATTCTTTTGAGTTCTAACGATTTGCCATTTCAGTTCAAACGTATTCCGTTTCCAGTGAAAATTGCATCACGAGTTGGAAAACCATCTTTTCTGTATACCGGAAAAAAAACCAAAAAATTTTGTTTATGATTGAAAAAAAATGCAACGTTAAATATAACTTCCTTTTCATTTCAAAACACATAATTTCACACAGGACAACGGCTGCGGGGTCAGCTAGTAAAAAAATAATAATTGTAAAACAAAATCAATTTCAACCTCACAGTGAAAAGTATCCACTGGCAATACTTATAACTTTATAACTGTTAACAGTTATTTCTCTCATGAAATAACAAGCAAAATATTGAATCAGTTATTTTCTTACACTTTACGCATAAGTTTGTCCATTTGGAGTGCACTTTTGAGGAATTATGACCATGGGACGCCACACAACGATTGTCGAAAGAAAATTAGTCATTCATCATGCTGAACTAGGAAAATCGCAACGGAAAATTACAGACATACTCAATATTACTAGATCTGCTGTCCAAAAATTGTATTGAGGCACAAAACGGAGAATCGTATCTGCAACAAGCCGAAAACCAGCGAGATAAAAATTTTCACTGAAAGAACGAAAAGCGGTTTGTTCGACAGGTGGCCGATAATCCGAAGCTTAGTGCACCTAAACTTGCTGAAATCGCGGAGAAATATCTAAGCAAAAAATGTAACCCAGAAACCATTCGGAGAATGTTGCGTAAGAATGGTCTTCATGGTACAGTTGCACTAAAAAAGCCATTCATTAATCCCAAAAACTGCCAAATTCGATTGGAGTTCGTTCAGGAACATGAAAAAAAGGATTTTGAATTCTGGAAGTCAGTTATTTTTGCCGATGAAAGCAAGTTTTACATGTTTGGGTCGGATGGACCAAGTAAGATATGGCGTAGGGCGAATAAGGCCTTGGATCCTAGACACACAATTCCAACCGGAAAACACGGAGGAGGCTCTGTAATAGGAAATCTAGTTTTTATCGAAGGAATCATGGATAAGATTTATTATTTAAACATTCTGAAAGATAATTTGCAGAGTAGTGCCGAAAAATTGGGGTTTAGAGCAACATTCCAATTTAATCAAGATAATGACCCCAAACACAAATCCCACATTGTTCGAGAATGGATGCTTTATAACTGTCCAAAAGTGATTCAAACACCTCCCCAATCCCCGGATTTGAATCCTATTGAAAATTTATGGAGTATTTTGGAGAAAAATATTAGAAATCATAACATCTCAAGCATACTAACTCTGAAAAAAGCTTTGCAAGAAGAATGGGAAAAAATTCAATCTTCTTACACTGAAAATTTGGTTAAATCTATTCCAAAAAGGCTCAAAGCAGTAAAGGACAATAAAGGATATCATACCAAGTATTAACCACCTACGAAAATCCTATTTCCAATAAAACTTTTATCATGGATACTTTTCACTGTGAGGTAGAAATTGATTTTGTTTTACAATTATTTTTTTTATTTTGAATTTACATAAATATCGTTAATTTTATTTTAATAATAATTTTAAGTTAAGAAGTTAATGTTCAAATATAAAAAACAATAAAATTTAATTTAATAATTAACTATCAACAATCGCATTTTCAATATAAAAAACCCAAGTGGATACTTTTGACTGTGACTCACTGTACGTATTTTTCGATTTAAAATTTGCAATTTAATGTCTCTAGCACTTTACTAATTCGTTTGTACACATTTTTTTCATTATATTCTTGATCTGGAGAACCTCCTCCACCGGACCATGCCCATTTTATTCCTGAAATCCTGTGACGGTATTTTAAGCCGACCCTTTAACCCTAACATCGAAATTAAAAAATGAAAATTGTATTTTTATCTCAACATCGAGATTAAAAAATAAAATGTTGATTCTTAATTAAATTTTTTTTAAATAAATGTAGAAAGTATACTATATATGTTTATATTATATGAGAAAATACTTTTTAACCCTTCTCCGTCCTTTTGCAGGTTCGTAAAATCGTTCAATATGGTTCCAGTATTCATTCCAGAAATATTCACGCATCAATTTATTTGGCTTCAAAAGTTGCGTTGTCAAAATTTGATGCTGATGTTTTTCTACCATATGAGAAGTTAACAAACACCTTAAATATTGTGTCCGATCGTCTTAATCGCCCTCTAACACTTTCCGAAAAAATATTGTACTCTCATTTGGACGACCCGAAGAATCAAGACATTGAGCGGGGAAGTTCGTACTTACGTCTTAGACCAGATCGGGTAGCTATGCAAGATGCTACTGCTCAAATGGCGCTGCTACAATTCATATCTTCCGGCCTAAAAAGGGTAGCGGTACCATCGACAGTGCATTGTGACCATTTAATTGAAGCTCAAACCGGGGGAAAAGAGGACTTAGCTAGAGCAAAGGATCTTAATAAGGAAGTATACAAATTTTTAGCGTCAGCGTGTGCCAAATACGGTCTTGGTTTTTGGAAACCGGGTAGTGGAATTATACATCAAATAATTTTGGAGAACTACGCTTTTCCTGGGCTTTTAATGATTGGAACAGACTCGCACACTCCAAATGGAGGCGGCCTTGGTGGACTTTGCATTGGCGTAGGAGGGGCAGATGCTGTTGATGTAATGGCTGACATCCCTTGGGAATTAAAGTGTCCGAAAGTAATCGGAGTAAATTTAACAGGAAAAATTAGTGGATGGACCTCCCCAAAGGATATTATTTTAAAGGTAAGCATTAGTGTAATTTATATCGTATCGTATCTGACTGAAAATACCCTCTTAAAATATCTCGCTTTTGAAGTATGTATATTATTTTTATTACTTTTCTCTAAGTAAAAAATTCACATCAAATTAACCTAACCTGGAAAGGTCCTATGTACTTCAAACATTAAATCTTTAAAACCAAAATTTATGTAAATAAAGGAAAAGTTATTACTTTCTTAAAATTTCAACATTTTTTAATTTTCAAAAAATAAATTTTCTTTTATTATTGTTAGGGAAGGATAAGGTATTGCAGCATTTAACTGGTTTTAAATAACTATCAAAGTACTTCAATTCAATTTTATCTTTTAAATTATTTATAAATATTTACATTTTAAGTAAAAATAAAAAACAATAATAATGTCATCTCGATTAAGTTTGGAAAAATTACAGTTTTTGATGAGTAATGAAATATAAATAAATATTGGTTTCTTATTTTACTCCATATTTTATATCCACATTTGTGTTACCACGTTAAAAATATTAGGTCTCCAACTTTGCTGCCGCCGTTTTCCAATAGATGTCTCTAGGGTCAAGCTCTGGTCGATTAAATCGTTTTATATCGACCTTGGACATTGTGTCAACATTAACCCAACAAAATATTTGTAGAGATCTGCTTGCATCCCAAACTTATTCTAAACCTAAAATGTCACTTTTTGAGCCGAATTTTCAACATTTGCGAGAGATTTTGATTTTCTTTTTTAATTCCAAAAAAAGTGCGGCTGAGGATCCGTCCACGCTTTACTGAGGCTGACACATACTTACGTACCAGAGACCTGCACGATTAAGGTAGGCATCGTACGATTACGTTACTAAGTAACACTTCTGACGATTACCACGATGCGAAGGTAACATTGCGCATCGGCATCGCGGCATCGTGGCATCGTACGATTACTATCTGGTATCGTCAATGGCAAATGAAACGAAGTACATACATAAAAGCAAATTCTTGTGATTTTTCTTTCGTATTTACCTTATACATATTAGGAAAAAATTAATAAAATTCTCTGCATTTAAACATAAATTAATTCAATATAACATAACAGAACACAACATAAATTAATTCAATAAATAAAAATAAATTAAATATATTTCGTTATTTTCGATCAAAATAAGCAACGAATTAAAAATAAAAAATATTTAATATGAACTTAATTTTTTTGTTGTGAATGCAAAAATAAAATGGCGTCCAGATTTTCTCCTTTCAAATTTGTTCTTCTTTCTTCTAATATACCGTTTGCCAAACTAAAATATCTTTCGCTTGCTCCACTAGACGCTGGAATACATAAAATTTTTCTTCTTCTTCGCGCACAATACTAATTGAGTAACATGTTAGTAATCGTCGATGCCGCGATGCCGATACCCACGATACCGATGCCCACGATGCCAAAATACCGTTACGTAGCGTGTACTCGCCGCATCGGCATCGCCGCTTGCTAACATGTTACTTTTTTAATTACTCGTGCAGGTCATAATACTATTACTCTGCTACTACCATCTATATGATTTCTATTAGGTATTAAAAAAATATAGAATTTTTGTAAAGCAACTTGTGTTAGTTTTCAAAAAAATGGATCATAAAGCATTTCGTGTGTTAGTTAAGGATTGCTTTTTAAGGGAATAAGGGAAAACACTTTTGAACCGTTTTTATACAATAAAGCCTTAAATTAAAAACAAAAAAAAAAGCTTTTGACACGGTCAATCTAACAACGCTACTGCAGGACATCGAAAAGACCACTCTTCCTCCAGGGCTAAAGAGGTGGACCATGAACTATTTAAACGGTCGTCAGTCATCCGTACTATTTCGAGGTGAAACATCCAAACTAAGAAGGATTAAACAGGGGGTTCCGCAGGGTGGTGTCCTCTCCCCGCTACTGTTTAATCTCTATATCTCGAAACTTCCCCAACCACCAGAGGGAGTTTCCATAACCTCGTACGCAGTTGACTGCACGATATTGACGTCGGGCAATGGAATCGATGGCATGTGTTCGAAAGTAAACGGCTACCTCTCCGACCTTTCCCGTTTCCTCACTGCACGAAACCTCCAACTTTCACACACCAAATCCACAGCGACCTTATTCACAAACTGGACGAAGGAGTATAGACTTGAACTTAATATTGCAGTCGACGGCGTCAAAATTCCGACTGTCAATAATCCTAAGATTTTAGGTGTAACATTCGATAGTCTATGCTCCTTCTATCCCCGACCGCGATTATCGCCAAGGACAGAGCCGCAACAAAATCGTCAAATCGCTAGCCGGCACATGGGGAAAAGACAAAGAAACGTTGCGGGCAACATACAAGGCAATCGGCCGGCCGGTCCTCAACTATGCAGCATCAATATGGTCGCCTGGATGCAGTGATACGCAGATGACGAAACTTCAGACCTGTCAGAATACAGCACTCCGGACCACGACGGGATGCCTCTTGATGTCTCCCATTGAACACCTCCATAGTGAGACGCGCATGCTACCCGTAAAGGAGCATAATCTACTCCTCTCCAGGCAGTTCCTGCTGGGTTGTTTTCGTAGGAATCACCCCTGCAGCCATCTGCTTGGAGCTGAACCGCCTCCCAGGAGCATCAAGAGGTCATTCCTCGACTATGTCGACGACATCGAACAGTACGCCGACCAGACTTCGGACGCAACAAACTTTCGACAGGCACTGACCGCCATTCACAGTGGAGCCATCAACACCTTGACCGACTCCCTTCCCGTGAATGGCGTTCTTGGAGTCAAACCACCACCTATTGCAGACGAAGAGCTCCAGTTGCCGCGAGAAACGTGAGTGACCCTAGCGCAACTTGGTTCTGGATACTGGTTAAACTCCTACTTATCCAGAATCGACCCCGACATACCTAATGTATGTCCTGCATGCAACGAGTCCCCGCATGACACTAGCCACCTCTTTGCATGCCCCACAAACCCTACCCATCTAACACCTTCCTCCCTTTGGTCCGACCCCGTCGAAACAGCACGTTTCTTGGGCCTACCGTTAGATGACCTCGACGACAACACAAACAACCCTTACCATCCTAACGGGGATTAGCTAACAGTTAACAACAACAACCAAATAATTAAAATTATTTTAAAAGATTACGTTGAGGAATCCGAACATAACATCTCAATATCATGCGCAACATCTATAAAATTTTTTATTCACAATAAAATAAATAGAGAGTCTATTGGCACGGCTATTAAATGTTCCAAGAGTAAGTTAGAAGCATTTGAAGAAGTGAGGCAGGTGAAAAATTAATCCATTTTACAATTTTATTTTATTTTATTTTATTTTATTTTATTTTAAGTATACATACGCCAAACGGCTTTATACAACTATATAATTTGAAATTATGTAATAATTGTTATGTAATTAAGTATAAGGGATTAAGTAGTATTTAACACTAGTATAAATAAGGCTATAAATTGAACAAAAGTTGTAAGACTAGCAAAATAGGAAGGAGAAAGTGTAAAAGGTGAGACTAGGGATATTGCAGTAGACGTGATTTGATATCCGGGATGAAGGCACTGAGTGATCCACTATAGAAGTCCACATCACTATGCAATGAGTTGACAAGCCTGGCCAGACGGTTGTGAGGACCATTGAAAACGTAGCTCTTGGTTGTTTTCGTAGTCATCAGGAGACGGTTATGTCTCAGTGAGGGACCCACTGATGCGAGTTCGAAAATGCTGATGATGTCTGGCGCATCGATAAGGCCGTTCATGACTTTGAAAAAGAATAACATGTCAGCTACTTGACGACGTTCTTGCAGGCTGTTTATGTTATAGTATTCATAGACATCAGTCACTGTGTTGTAACCACCAGGAATACCATAGCGATAGCCAATACATTTACATAATTTTGATTGTATTTTTTCAATACGACTACAGGCAGCATCGGTGTAAGGCGACCAAATTACAGTGCCATATTCTAAAATTGGCCGAACCATAGATGAATAAAGGCGTAGCAGTGAGATGGGATTCGTGAAATCTTTGCTAGTTCTAGTAATGAATCCCAGAACCTTAAATGCCTGGAGAGTGATCTTTTCAATATGCTTGTTAAACGTCAGTTTATTGTCTATGATGATACCCAGGTCTTTTACATGATCCACTTCACTTAACAATTCATCATTTAGAAAATAATTAGCTGGTATTCTGATATGTGACCGTGAGTAGGATACAGTTACGCATTTTTTTACATTCAAGTCCAATTTGTTTAATCGGCACCACAACGAAAGCTTGTCTATGTCATTCTGAAGAACCCGAAGATCTTGCTCACTGGTTATCATTCTGAAGATCTTCAGATCGTCTGCATATAGCAAAAATTCCGATTGAAAGTTGTCGCCAATATCGTTTACGAAAATATTAAAGAGAATAGGCCCCAGATGTGACCCCTGAGGTACTCCTGAGGTTACATTATGCTTAGCGGACAGGTATCCACCTACTTTGACTTGGAAATGCCTTCCTGTAAGATATGATTGAATCCAATTCAGTGCATTACCGCATATACCGTATCTTCTAAGTTTGTTTCGCAGAGTAGTATGATCCACCCTGTCAAACGCCTTGCTGAAATCGGTGTAAATGGTGTGAGCTGAGTGGCCATTGTTTAGGGCATCTAGTAAATAATTAACGTAGATAAACAGGTTAGAGGAAGTCGACCTACCGCCGACGAAACCATGCTGCTTGTTGGTGATAATGTTTGTGAAGAATGCCGTGAGTTGTGGAAGAACTATCTTTTCGAAAAGCTTGGCCAAAGCTGATTGGATACAAACTGGCCTATAGTTAACGACCTCAGACTTTGGGCCGTCCTTGTGAATCGGACAGATGTAGGATGATTTCCATATAGTAGGAAAGACTCCGCTTTGTAGAGAGTGACTGAATAGGTGTGTAATATGCTCGCTGAGGCTGTATGCACAGTATTTAAGAAAACTATTTGGTAAGCCGTCCGGACCAGCACCTTTCTTCAAGTTCAGTGTTGACAACATTATACGGACATCATTGATGTTAACCCCGAATTCATCCATAATGACAGTGGGAGCTGGTTCTGCTTCAGTTGGTGGTGAGCACTGGTGAGAATCTTGATTGTACACACTATTAAAAAAGGATGCGAACATATTGCTGATGTCGATACCTGAATCTGCCGTCAGATTATTCCAGTACATGGTGGACGGGATGTCACCATTACCTCTTTTTTTATGATTAACAAACTTCCAGAACACATTAGCGTCATCTTGTACTTGTCGTTCAACCTTGTCTATGTAATTCCTGTAGCACTGTTTATTGAGAAATTTACATTCTTTCCTGAGTTCTCTAAATTTTCTATAGTTCTCTTTGCAGTTACACTTCTTGAAGGTAGTATGGGCTTCCTTCTTGAGTATCATTTTGCGTTTTAATTCACTTGAAAACCAGTACGGAAAGTTGTTGTTATACTGTGAACGGACAGGCACATAGGTAGATATACCTCTTTGAATGATGTCATAGAAGACTACTAATTTGCTGTCAAGGGTAGTGGATGAATACAGTCTCGTCCAATCAACGTTTTGAAAAAATGCGTTAAGACTCCCATAGTCAGCACTTTGGAAATCATAAAAAGGTATAGCTACTGGTTTGAGGCTGAGCTGGAGTTCAAGCGTGATACCAAGTGCTGGGTGGTATCGATCCATTGTAGTAATTGCCTGTGTGTGATAAACATGTATGTGCTGATTACTGAAACAGAGGTCGAGTAAATTGTGACTATCGGCTTGGATGTTGTTAAATTGACGGCATTCTAAAAGAGAAAAGCCTTCATAAAGCAAATTTACGCAGTCTGTATACGGCGAGCTACTTGGAAGGTTAAAATCCCCCGTGATGAGGAAGTTGGCATTTTTGTGCTTTTCTTTCAGGTACTGGAGTGTATCAAGGAACGCTTGGTATACGACTAGCGATGCTCTCGGAGGAATGTAGACACATCCGATAATGAAGTCTGATCTATTGCACTTGATTTTTACGTATATGTGTTCAATACTATCATCAATGACTGGAATACATTCCGCGGGCACAAACTTCTTTATTGCGATGAAAACACCCCCACCTCGTTCACTATCACTTGTGAAATTGTTTCTATCCTTCCTGTAAATACTGAATGAATCATCTATAACTTCCCCATCATGGATAGCTGGGTGAAGCCATGATTCAGTGATGCAGAATGCATCAATACTACTAATCGCTGCTGCTGTGAGAAAACTGCCGAGCTTGGTTCGTAGTCCCCTCACATTCTGATAGTGGATGTGTAAGTTTGTATGAATTTCCCTTATCGTTGAACGAGCGAAAATTCTTATTGACTAATTTCGGGACGCCATTAACGTATTTTATTGTCTTCGAGGAATCCCCATTTTTCACCAGAGAATTCAGCTGTGTGCGAAGGTTCTTGAGGTGCGTCAACTGAGCGGGAGTGAGATCTGATTTAAATATGACTTTGGGTGTTCCGTCAACAGGTTCGGATGGTTTAGACTTTAATATAGCGCGAGCAACGGATGGGGAAGTTGTTTCCACTAGCAGCGGGCGGTTACGGCCAGCAGTTGGGCGACCCAATCGACGGAGTTTCAGTTCATCCAAACTGACAGGCAAATCGATTGGTAAGATGGACTGGACGGTAGCTCTATCTTCATCAAGACGGTCTTTGCCATCAGCTCTCCTTGACTCTTGAACATTCAACATAACGACGTTTGATTCCCGTTTTTTGCGTTCAGAAAACTCTGCTAAAATTTCCTCAGTTGGAGCTGATGCGCTAGTGAAAGTTTCGAGCTTGTTTTCTACTGAGCTTAGTCTGTTATCAAGAGTAGAACATGTATTGGACAAATCTTTGTGCTGCTTGGATAAACTTGAGACCTCCCTTCTGATGTCATTAACATTCTTTTCGATGGCGGTCTTAAAACTATTGAACTTACTCTCAAAAGATGTTGTGATCTTTGAATACTGGTCATCAAGCAGACGTTTAAGTTTAAGCATGGTGATGTTTCCATCGTCGTCACTTTCACAGTCAAGATCATCTTGAGTGACGATACTAACCTCCAAACGGCATGTTTCACATTTCCATTGATGCCCTTGATGTTTTATTTTATTTGCTAGCTCGGTGAATTCCGCTCTATTAAGTTTCGCACATTTAGAATGGGTCCATGAGCGGCAATTTGCACACATTACACTTGGTGAATTAGCGACCATTTTACAAACGGCACAAAGCTGCGGCTGAATGGTTTTTTTGGGAGGCATTTTTGAGCCATATAACATACCATACAGAAGAGATTTGGTTTTATTTTGATGATCACTGCACTAAACAATAATTAACTGCTAAAGAACAATTATTGTTAATTTTATTCAATATTTAACTTTTGTTCAATTATTTTTGCGCGCTTCATAACAAAGGGTTGCCAATAGATTTGAATGCTTTCTAATTTTTCGCTAAGAAAATGAAAAAAAATTCATAAATTGGAGCGCCTTATCCTGTTTTTTTTCTTTCTATTAATTTTATTGAATTTCATAGGCGTCTTTTTGTGAATCCTTCAAAAACACATTGATGGCTTTCTAAAAAATCAGCAAAAAAATTTAAAGAGATTTTGAAGCCCAACAGCATATATTTTTAGAGTTAATATATCATAATAAATATAAGTTTAATTGCCATTGATTTCATACTAATTACTAAAGTTAAATCAAGTTAAATTTATAAGATTACACTTCATATATTTATAATATGTATCACAATACTTCTTATGAATTTTTTCTATTAGATTTGAAGGGTCGGCTTTATATACCGTCCCAGGATTTCGGAAATAAAATAGGTATGGTCGGATAGAGAAGATTCTCCAGATCACGAATATATACGGTTATAGCCGCAGGAAGCTTATAGTTTTCGAGATATTCGCGTTTAAAGTTGAAAATTTGCAATATTTTAATTACATATTTTCTATATATGAAACTAATTTTGCACTTATTTTTCAATTTTATATACAC
Organism: Bactrocera dorsalis; assembly: GCF_023373825.1. Lineage (NCBI taxonomy): Eukaryota > Metazoa > Arthropoda > Insecta > Diptera > Tephritidae > Bactrocera > Bactrocera dorsalis. Next base: position 49,599,015 of record NC_064303.1, read on the forward strand.
TAACACATTACTTATTCATTTGTACACATTTATTTTATACTATACTAGCTGACCCCGCAGCCGTTGTCCTGCGTGAAATTACATATGTGTTTTGAAATGAAGAGAAAGTTAAATTTATTATTTACTCAAAGGAACTCGTAGAATCAAGAATTCTGCCCTTTGTATTCGATAGGTGCATCACAATCAGTCGGGTTCCATTACACAGTTTCGGCGCATGAAGATTGCGAAACATAATAACGACAGACCCAACTTTGAGACGCAAATAATGCGGTGGCATACCAATCCTCTCCAAAGAATTTAGAAATTCCACTGGATAATTCACGGCGTCGTCTTTTGAATTTTCCAGTTTAAGTCAACAACATCGGTATTTTTGGCAGCTAACATTGCGCGTACACTTAAGGAATCACAGTGACTATAATTTGGCCAATATTCGGATACACATTCGTGATGAGTTCATCTTTCGTCAATCGATAAACGGCAGATGGAATTGATATCAAACCACCGGAAGTATCAACCGAAATTGATCCTTTTCCAATTTTTAGTGAAGACGATGTAAAATGTCTTCGGCAATGTCATTTTTGTTCGTATCCCATAATAGACGCGGATTTGAAGCTGATATGTCAAAATGATTATCGCGAAAAGTGTGCGAACTTCATTTGCATTCCAGTGATTATCATTTTCCAGCAATTGTAATTGCTGGCTTGCTTTTCAAAAAGTTGCATACACCATATCATTCACAGTACGCAATGACTCAAATGAAGTGGAACCACGTACATTAATCAATAGCAACCGAAGGTAGAAACAATCGTCATTTTTCGGGTGGATTGTGTAAATTCGTCCTAATGTATTAGTTGATAACACACCTGGATGTTCATCTACTGGTTGGCCTTGCTTTCTACGTAAGTATTTCTTCGACGATGCATTCCATGTATAATATCAAGATATTTCCGAATAGAGCAATGTTCTCGCAAACGGATCACTGATGAAAGTTGAGCAAAAACTCGTCAATGTTAATTTTGTTGCTGGCGGTGTTTCCACCAGCTGTATTGTATTCTCTGGGTTGAAATACACCATTTGGCCATTCTCCAAATTAACTTCGAGACGCACAACAGTCGGAAAACGTTCATGAATTGCAAAAGTAAATATCCTACTAAGCGCCTTAGTTAACGTATCGACCGTATCGTTCAAGACCAATAATCGCCATGTTCCTTCCTTTAGTGCTGTACATACAAACGTATTTTATCGGTTACATCAAACTGCAATACTCAACATTGATATGAGTTTAGAATGTGAATTAGACAATGATGGTGAATATAGTACGATCCATGTGTTGTTAACTTCAATATTCACGCCTCTAACTCACGCCATTGTCGTCTGGTGAGCGACGCCGATACAGTGGATATCCATCATTTCCAAAAGAAAAGCACTGTTTCGTGTATTTACACACAAATCGAAGTGGGATTGTGGTGTCCGCAGTTTCCATGAACCTTATTGGTTTTCATCACTTGTATAATACTGGATCTTCTTTCTTTGCATCAGGAATTTCCGCATAAATAAATACTCGTAATTTCATCAATTTGATCTGGTGTAACCACCATCCAAAGAATAATGTGTGCGTGCGGCAAACCTCTCTTTTGCCACTCAACAGAATACATCTAGCAACTGACTGCACCATATATATGTTGCTTCAAGATAAAGTCCATTGAAGCTGTTGCTTGAAAAGTCTTGCTCTGACATCGTGACGATCGCTTGCTGATTGACCGCGATGCATAATACCGCACGTGTAACATCGCGTTCTGGGAGTACTCGTACATGTGCCTTGGGCTGCTAATGTATGTTGATGCAAAAAGAACGCCGACCGATATTAGCGCGACCTCTTCATGGCATCGTAACAAATTTCAATCTGTAATTGATCACTTTGTTTGCAACACACATAACATTTTCACTGAATAATTTTCAAAAATTTTTCAGGCAAACGCCAAATTTGAACGATTTAAATAATTGAAAAACAAAACAAAAAAATTGAATGAAAAAATTTGTATGGAAAAAATTAACTTTGGAATTTTTCAATTTTCCGACTTTTCCTCATGAAAGACGTACAGGTGCTTTATTTCTACACCTTCCCCGTTTCACACAGAACATTCTCCTGAAAATTTCATCAATATTGGTTCAGCCGTTCTCTTAGCGTTACTAAAAAACAAACATTAATTCGTTTGTATGAGAAAAATAAAAGGGCTGTTTTTTGGGGTTTTCCGGCAATTATTCGAATTTTTTTCTCCGCAGAAACCATCTCTGAACCTCAACGAACATTTTAAAAAAAGAACTATCAAATTTGGTTCAGTCGTATGAAAGTTATGAGCGTACATACATTTTGGCGATTCATTTTTATTTATATAGATAATATAGTGCAAATATAGCTTTTAATATACATTTAAATTATTGTTGAATTATGATTATTTAAAAATAACAAATGAATTACAAACAGTCAAATAATCAGTGTTACCATACTAAAATATTTTACAAACTAAAACAAAAAAAAAATATAAAGAAATATTGGGTTGTCAAAAAAGTCTTGCGGTATTTTTATTGAATCAATTCGTGTGGCACCCATACATCGAGCTTCTTAGTGACTCCAAGCTTCTTCAAATGGTTTATAACTGTTTGATGACTACATGGCGGTCTCTTTCGACCAATTCAGCGATTTTATCGCAATTTTCGACGACAGGCCTTCCGGAGCGTGGCGCATCTTCGACCACCTCTACACCAGAACGAAAACGTTGAAACCATCGTTGTGCGGTGGAAATGGAAACTGTATCGGGTCCATAAACTGCACAAATTTTATTGGCGGCTTGAGATGCATTTTTGCCTTTATCGTAGTAGTACTGTAAAATATGCCGTATTTTCTCTTTATTTTGCTCCATGTTTGCGACGCTATAACTCACGAACGACTTAAAAGAAACTACAACCAATCAAACACGTGTTAGCGCGTGAAATGAGCTTTCCAAAAAGGTATAGCATTACCCGATGCGACGAATAAAACTAGAACTACGCGCTTCCAGCGCCAACTAGCGAAAATACCGCAAGACTTTTTTGACAACCCACGCAAAAAGGAGTTCAACGCGAAAAAAATCGCATTCACCCCGGTATTTGTCAGACCAGGGTTATTTTTTTATAGGTTGTTGATTCTCGTATTTGGGGTATAATCTGTTCACTTTATTCCATTTAGTTATTTTACAAATGATGTCGATAAGGTAACACTGATTATTTGACAGTTTGTAATTCATTTGTTATTCTTAAATAATCATAATTCAACAATAATTTAAATGTATTTAATATACGCTATTTTTGCACTATATTATATAAAATAAATGTGTACAAATGAATAAGTGATGTGTTAGTGTATATAAAATTGAAAAATAAGTGCAAAATTTATTTTATATATAGAAAATATGTAATTAAAATATTGCAAATTTTCAACTTAAAACGCGAATATCTCGAAAACTATAAGCTTCCTGCGGCCATAACCATATATATCCTTGATCAGGATAATCTCCTCTATCCGACCATATTCTTTTTATCCTTGAAATTCTGGGACGGTATACTAAATTCTTCCCGTCATCAACTCAAAACAAATACCACAGCTATCACACTCTATTATCCATGGTTGCAATAAATAAATTTATATAAAAAGGTGTAAAAAAATGGCGCATCCTGGTGACATTGATGATGACTCTCCTGGTGGTCTGAAAAAAAAATCAAAATAAATTTTTAATCAGTAAGGATGCTGTTATAGTCCCTACCTCAGGGAACACGAAAAATTTTTTTTTTTTCGAAAAATGGTGACTGCCTGAAAATAAAAATCATTTTTTACGCTTTTTCTGAATTTTGAAAAGAAAAATTTTGACACGATGCTGGTAGGAACGATAAAGGATTATAGAAAGAAAGTTCATACAAAATTTCAAGTAAATCGGTTGTATACAACTTGAGATAATGCCGGTACCGTGTGGAAAAGAGTAGTTTCGAGAAAACGCGTTTAAAAAATTCGATACGGCCAAACCGGGCTCGGTACTGCGTCACTAAAGTAACTGTAGCTCTTAAAATAATTTTTAAAAATCCTTTGGAGGATATGTTCTTAAGGGTCTAAACTTTAAATATATGAAAAAAAAATCGAAATTTTCAAAATTCTAGAGTAGAATACCCTTAATAAAGAAATAATTTGTGTTAATATTAAAAAAATATAAATAAAATCATAAATCAATGTTTATTATTTCTAATATTTAAAAAAGAGTTGCAGGCATAATTTCAAACATCTGGAAATACCAAATATACCATGTTTACTATCGAACGAGATCATGTTGCCTACTTGATGATGTTGAGGAGATTACTCTGAATTGTTCATTTTGAAATTTCATGAACGTAAGGTCATTATAATTATTCGTTATTTGTAATCAACATTAATAGTTTAAAAATACCTATTGTTTCATAAGTATTTATTAATGTCCTTACTTCACAGATAATTAACATTACCATAAGCAAGCCATGCGTCGTACTTTTAATTCTGTCATTAACTTGAGCCCGATATGCTTTTATATCAATAATAAGAAGGATATTCTATTTACTAACATGCATATGGGTGTAGGTAATAATCTTCACCTGCTCGAAAAGAGAATAGAAGAAAATGAATATGAAGATAATTGGTTAATTTAATATAATTAAGAGATAAATTAAATATGTAATGTTGTAATTTCATTGTAAACTAAAGCAAAATCCAGCACGGCGAAGAGGGCTGGGTACGCTAGTACTTAAATAATGCTTAAATAACAGTATTGATGAATACTTCTAGAACAATAAAAACTTTATGGACATAAATTTACATTTTCTTTCAAAAAGCTGTCCATCGTGATAAGTAAAAGTTACGAGTATTGCAGCGCTGCGTCACTTATTCCTTACCTCGGGTGGGGGAAGTAAAAATCATAAATAATTAATTACTCCTAAAAAGTTGCCCTTTACAAAGTTGTCCGACCACATATCAATTGTTGCTGACGCGCCACCACTGCTCACAATCTTATTGATTTCAGCCCTTAATTCTTCCTTCTTTTCATTGGCGCATTTCGAGATTTTATGTGAAATGGTTGCTGGATACGGTAGCATGTTTTCCACGTCGACGTGCTCGCCATAAGTTGCACCGATCTTAATAAAAAACTTTACTAGTTTAACAAACCCAGAATCACGCACCGCTGAAAATGGCCGACAGTCTTCTGTAATCCACTTTCGCATTTTTCAATGGTCTCAGTTTTGTCCAGCGGTGTGACAGTTTTTAAACTTTGGGATTGCTTTAAGTTTTTGCAGCAACTGTGCCTATTTAAATTTGACGTTTGATTTGCGTTGTACTTTAACACATTGCGACATGTGCGGCAAAAAACAAATTCTTTTAATGTACTGTTTTCCGGTTTTACTATTTCAGTGAGTATATTCCATATAAAGTTTCTTCCCTTGTGAGTGTTGTCATCCGCTCTCCATAATTATGCTATTTAATACTTATTATTATTATTTAAGCCACCGATTATTGAGATCAAACTGCAACTGTGGGCATTTGCTATCATAATATAATCATTTGCGCGAAGGCGTAGGGTAAGTAGATTCGAGCTGATGCGGCGCATGCTTTGAGCTCTTGAAAATTTTATTTTATCATTTCCGATCATTATCATCAGGTAGGTAGCTGATGTAGCTGATGTTGAAAATAAAAAAGGATAATGATCTTTTTTTTTACAAATGTATTTCTGGAAAAAATAAGAATTCATATTTTTGGACTATTATATAATAATTGTGGCATAAATTTTATACACAAATTAAAGTAATAAATTTAAAATGAGCAATGATATATTCCCCATAGAACCACCCGGTATAACCAAACAGTATGATTGTGATGAAGCTGAATGCAAGCAGCGTTCTCGAACATTCTTTGCTGCTCACACAAGGCGTTCGATTGAGAAAAATCATCACGAAACTAGCAACAGTGATTGGAACTGAATGTTCGCTTTGAGCACGCTCGCTTACGATCATTCATTTTTGTTGAAGTAAAGTTTTCCGTCATGATTGAAAAAATTGAGATCGTTGCAGCTCTCTGGTATGTATATTAATACTAGCTGACCCCGCAGCCGTTGCCCTGCGTGAAAATATGTGTTTTGAAAGTTAAATTTATCATTTTATTTTTTTTTTTCAATGCAACACAGCTTGACAAACAACATTTTTTGATTTCTGTTCCGGTATACAGAAGAGATGGTTTTCCAACTCGTATATCTGACCGTGTGAAAAACATAGCATTTCCAAATTTATGCCACACACTATGCGAATATCCTTGTGTCCTGTCATCTCAAATGCAATTTTCACTGGAAACGGAATACCTTTGAACTGAAATGGCAAATCGATAGAACTCAAAGGAATTCGTAGAATCAAGCATTCTGCCCCTTGTATTCGATAGGTGCGTCACAATCAGTCAGGTTCCATTACACAGTTTCGGCGCTTGCAGATTGCGAAACATAATAACGACAGATACAACTTTGAGACGCAAATGGTGCGGTGGCATACCAAGCCTTTCCAAAGCAACAGCCGCCTTATTCGTCCGACATGTCACCTAGCGGATATCCCAGTCGAAGTGTTCCAGAAATGTTACGAAGCATGGAAAACGCTGCTGTATAGCTGCCCAAAGGGACTACTTTGAAGGAGATGGCAGAGTTGTAGAATAATTTTCAAATATACGGTTTTATGGAATCAGTCTCATTATTTAATTGTCATAGCTCGTATGTATGATGCTATTTGAAACGATTGTTGTTTTTGTAAATCAATGTTTGTATAGGGTGGGCCATACAAAATTTTAAATTTCGAAGATAGGGCGTAAAAGATTGAGTGTAGCGTTTGCTGTATGACACGTACCGCCGTCCTGCTGGAACCAAATGTTGTCCAAGTTTTCCTCTTCAATTTGCTTGAAGAAAAATTCGGTTAACATTGCGCGATATCGCTCACCATTGATGGTTACGGTTCCTTCTTCACTTTCGAAGAAAAATGGGCCGATGATTCCGCCAGATCAAAATCCGCACCATACAGTGATTCGTGCTGGGTGCATTGACTTATATTATTTGTTCGGCAATGTCGTACACATATGCGTATGTATGTACATATAGAGCAGTGCGTTCACACTTTTTACAGGTAAATGATAATATCACGATTTGAATTTGAATTGCACTTACATACATATGTATGTAACTATGTACTAATATGTAGATGCGTATGAAAATTTAAATGAAGAAATGTACATACATATTATTGTAATACATTAAGTCTTTTAGTATATTATGGTAGTATCTCATATATATACTTAAGTATATAGCATACCCTGCAGAAAATTCGACTAGTTCAGAACTAGCATAGAACTAGCTAGTTCTAGCTCAATACTCAAGCCATGCTTTCAACTGTCCACTTTTACACGGCGTTGTCATTGACGGTGGCAATTGTCGCCCAGTGCATTACTTTGCCACTCACCTTTAACTGGTTCCGTCGTGGACAGTCCTAAGGTAGCTCCGTCATGCTTAGTTCTACTCCAAAACAAGCCACAAAATCTAAATTAAAAACTCATTTTATCAATTCAAAACATGTATATGTATATCTATTTTTATTTTTGAAACATAAAAGTTAATTCTCCTCAAAGCACAAATTTAATGTTTTCTTTCCGATATATTTCTTGTTTTGAAATATATGGACACACATAAAATTAACAAAATACACACTTATAATATGGAATATTAACATAAAAATTCAGTTCTCTTTCAACTTTCATACTTTTATAATAAAAAAAAGTATATTAACATATAATATAAAAACTCAGTTCTTCATGTCAATTCATATCTATATAGAACAATTTTTGCTATTGTTGAATTCAATGCACATATAAAGGTACATACGGGCATGTGCTGCAAAGCGTTTTCGCATGAAACTGCCACCGAAACAATATGACAAATACGTGTTTGTGTGACACTTTCATGCGAAAACGATTTGCAGCACATGCCTGATATATACATACATATTAGGGTGGTCCTTATTTATCGACTTTTTAAAACTTAACCGGGCAACCGTAATATGATTCTCTACCCTAAAATAAGAAATAAGAATTTTTAAAATTTATTTTTTGAATAGTTTTAGAGGTCGCTACCTTAAGTCGAACTTTGAAAAAAGCAGTTTTATAGACATTATAACTATGAAGTTATATAATTAGTTTCAGATTTTTTTGTAACGCATTTTAAATTTTTCGCCATTATTTTTACATGGTTGTGCATTGCATTTCATTTGAAACTTTCAAACCCTTTAACCTTTCTTTTTCAGTACTCCCAGTTCGAATTTAGTAAATATACAGAACACACGTGCTCTTCCTTTTCCAAACCATACGTTCTGTTTCAACTTGTTATGGCGTCAACAAGTAGTGGCGGTAGTTTATTAACTAGAACTAAAACCAACGTTTGGTTAATCGGTCAGTCAATACCAAATCTAAATCAATCGAAATTACCTTCTATTGGTGAGGTGTTACGTTTATTTTTTTTACTACAAAAGTGAAGAAAAAAGAACCGATCGAGATTCTGCTACTGTGGCTGCTGGTGAAGTCATAAATTTATGGGAAAAAGCTAGTATACCAACAAGATTGAAAAAACATGTTATCAGTAAAATAGAAAAATACTTCATAGAGTGGAAGAATCTAAAAAAAAATAAGGAGAACAAGAAAAAACGTTCGAAAGCAATAGAGAAAAAAGAGCGAGATTGGCAACAAAAATTAGAAGATTTGTTTGATATTGCTCATTCTGAAGCTTTAAATATTTTGACTGTAGAAGAGGATAAGCAGTTTTTATCAGCACAACGACAGAAAGATCGCCCTGGTTTAATAGGTTCAATAAACAAAAAAAGTTTGAGAAAAAGTGAGGAACTGAAAAATAAAGAAGAACGCCTCAAAAAGTTACGTGAAAGAGAAAACAGATGTATTTCAGCTTTGACAGAAAAATGTGTACTTTCTTCCTCAACTACCAGCGAAGAAACTAGTGCATCTGATTTCGAAGTTTCATTAGGACCTTCAAAAGTGCAACCGCCAAAAAAACGAGCTCGAAAAGAAGTAATAAATAGCCACTTAGCTGCTAGCCTTGATGTCACAAAATTAAGTGACAAAAAAGCTGCTGTGGTTATAGCATCTACATTGAAAAGTGCTGGATGTCACCCGTCAGAGTTTAATGTTAATAGATCTTCAATACGTCGAAATCGTTTAAAAAATCGAAAAGCAATTGCACAATCTCAAGTTAATTGAAGACATAAGTGGTCACGAAACTGGAGATCGTCTACCAATTTTAGTGTCGGGACTTGGAGTAGATCAGCTTTTAGCGGTTCCAAAATTGAATTGTGGAACAGGGAAAGCTTGTGCATCAGCTGTTTACGAATCAATAACTTCATGGGGTTTAAGCGATAAAATAAAATGTTTATGTTTTGACACTACAGCTGTAAACACCGGTCTGATAAATGGAGCTTGTGTTCTTCTGGAACAAAAAATGAAGAAAGATATGCTTTGGCTGGCCTGTCGCCACCATGTAGGGGAAATTATGTTACAAGCTGCCTTTGATCAAGCTCTAGGTCCATCTAGTGGGCCTGATATTCTATTGTTTAAAAGGTTTAAAAAAAAATTGGGAAAAAATTGACCAAAATGATTATAAAACAGTAATTCATGATACCACGTCCTTCAAGATCATAGAAAATATTGCTGAAGACAGGATTTCTTTTGCACAAAACCAACTCCAAATATATCAACCTCGAGATGACTATAAAGAGTTGCTGAATCTTACGATCATTTACTTGGGAGGAGTTCCTGAAAAAGGAGTATCATTTAGGAGGCCTGCTGGCCTTCATCGCGCTAGGTGGATGGCTAAAGCCATGTACTGCTTGAAAATTTTCCTTTTTAGACATCAGTTTAAGCTTTCAAAGAAAGAAGAAAAAGCATTCGGATATTCAGCACCAAGGAACGACTTACAATTATTAAAAGACCTTGACTCCTTTAAAAATATAAACCCAGTAATAGCCAAAATTACTATGAAAAAAATTTTGGGCCATTTATGGTACTTATCAGAAGAGTTGGTGTCTTTTGCATTTTTCGACGACGAACTATCAGCTCAAGATAAGAAAAAGATGGTAAATGCACTAAAAAACAAAGGTGTAGCAAATTGTCCAAAAAGAAAAAGCATTGATGTCGAACACATCAGTGAAAAAAGCATAGAATATTTTTTTTTTCATATACTGGGCATCTCATCACAGTTTTTGAGTAAAGACGTTGAAACTTGGAAAGATGATTCTGATTTTAAGGCTGCAAAAGCAATCGTCCATTCTATGCGGGTAGTGAATGATATTGCTGAGCGTGGTGTTGCCTTAATGGAGGAATATAATAAATTGATAACAAACGATGAAGAGCAAAAGCAGTAATTGCTTTTGTTGATAAAAGACTACAGACAGAAATATCCTGATTCAAAAAAATCAACACTTCTATCCTGATTTTACACAATTTCAGTATTAAAACATACTCTTATTTGTATTGTTTACTTAAATTTTGCATGTAAATGTTTTATATCAATAAATAAAAGTTAGTGATTAATATAGTGATTTTATTGTTTTAATTAACAGAAATATCCTGATTAAAAAAAAATCAATACTTCTATCCTGATTTTACACAATTTCAGTATTAAAACATACTCTTATTTGTATTGTTTACTTAAATTTTGCATGTAAATGTTTTATATGATTTTAATGTTTTAAATTAAAATTAAAACATTGGTAGCGACCTCTAAATATTATTTTAAAAATTAAATAAAAATACTGAGAGTGTTTCTTAGCATAGAAAAGCAATTGAGATGGTGCCCGGACAAAAATTCCAAACAAATTTTTTTTGACACATATAAGGACCACCCTAATACATATGTATGTATAGAATATTAAGGCAAGTTATGGGTCAATTTAAGAAAGTAATAAAATTTAAAATCAAAGAAAGTAATAAAGTTTAAAATCAAAGAAAGTATGAAGTGAACAAAATGAAGAAAACAAAAAATTAAATAGGGGTGGTGGCTTTTGATGCAGATATGGTTTTAAAAATGCGCTTTTTCTGCATTCGGATGGCCTTGCGTAGATTGTCCTCTGCATTTTCGACCTTCGGGAGTTGAGAAACTGAATCTATTTTACGGAAGAAACATGTATGTATGTACATAAGTATACGGTGCTTCATTATTGAAACTTGCGACTTACACAGAAGAGCAGTATATAGTTTCTCGTAGGTTTTGAGTCTTTTCTTGCCGTGCGTCCCGTCCAAATTTGGCTGAGGACAACTGAATCGTCAAATATATTCTTCAAATTTCGGGTGGCACTTTGCCGCAGCAGTCTTTTTATGGTGGACACCTGTAAAATAAATAAATAAATTTTGTTATGAGTTAGATGTATACAATTTAATTCACTACTGCTGCTTAACTAGTATTAGAGTTTAACTTGTTTGATTATGTCAATATAACATTTTGCTCGCTTAAATAATAATTATGTTTCAAAATATACACATGTAGATATACAGCTAACTTTGCCGTTGTGCATCTAACTATATAAGTTGCAAAAAATATCATATTTAATTTTACTCCTATTATATTGTGGATAGCTGTATATATGATCGGGAAATATATACGACTTTCACACTTACGTAAATCTCCCGATTCTCCGGCAATATTTTTTCCTCTATCGCTTTTAGACTTTCTTCACTTGAAAGTGGGAAAAGCTCTGCGATTGGCGCTCCCAATGACTCCTGGCGAATTAGCTTTTGCGTGACGATTTTCTGTTCCGCCAGAGCAGTCATTACAGCTTTATTATGAGCAAGTTGAGTTTTTGAAATGAATAATGATTTGCTATATAATCTTGTGGAATATAAAGCGCTTCTTACGTTCCATTTGATCCAACTTTTTACAGACAAATGATTTTAACCGATATCCTCTAAAATGCGATACACAAGCGTATACTTAATGTTATTTCTTACATACTTCTGATATGTACAATGTACATTGTACATATATGTAGTTATAACTACCTTTAACAGCGAGAAATTGCTCATTTACAACGCTGCAGTTACAGTTAGAGCTGGAACTTCCGTCTATAATAAAAAATACAGAATGTCTCAGCACTTCGCGGCACATCCAAGTTTTCGCTACGTAAAATTAGTAACAACTCTCCAAAACTTTCCCGTCAAGGTCTATTTTTAATAAACCATTTCGCAAGTTTTTCTTTTAAACTTGGTTCTTCATTTAATTCATTTGTTTCTTCATTTAACACACTTGTTTCAATCCCAACCTCTGGCTGAATCTCTCCTGTTGCACCAATCACTTCTGATTCTGCTATTTCTACCTCGTCAAACTTTTCACCACTGAGACTGTTTAAATAAATGTGTTGCTGTTTGCTTTTTAATTAGTCTCTTTAAATTCCGCTTACTCATTATTTTGTTTATTCTCATTCACTTTTATTCACTTTAACAACAAATCGCAAATGTAGCACACGCAGCACAATTTCTTTTCATAAATAGGGATCAGGGTAAACAGCTGATTTTGCAGATGAGCGATTATCGATAATAACCTGTTGCGCCGATACATCGAACAGTCTTTTAATTGTCGTTTTCGCAACCGGTCCCAAACCTGATGCGAAATGACTAGCTCTGGAACTAAATTTTTGGGACTGGTTCTCAATTTTACTGCAGGGATATATACCAACATATTCATATATGAAATTATATTATACTAGAGGACCCGTCCACGCTTCACTGTGGCTGATACATAGATAATACTACTACCATCTACAGTGTTCCAATAAAGTCATCGTACAGCATTTAATAAAAAGTTCATTGATAGAAATCAGTAAAACATTTCAAATTTTTTTTAAATTTTTTAATGAGTATTTGTTTACGACATATTTAATTTTATAAAACTATACATAAAAATTGGAATAATTTCACTATTTTAACTCCAATAAAGTCTTCGTACATTCTATTAAAAGTAAAATAAATTATAAACATATCCTAATGTGTATGATTTTAATATTTTGTGGGATAGCACTTATTTTTAATAACGGCTTTAAGGCGGTCTGGCATCAATTCCACAAGCTTTTGTGTATATCGTACATCCATTTTCATCCATTCCTCTTGAAAGACTTCTTTTAGGCGAGCTTTTGAACTTATATGATGAGTCCTGATCCGTTTTTCGAGCAAGTTCCAAATATGCTCTATTGGATTAAGATCAGGACTCTGTGGTGGTATCTCTAGTAAATGGGGGACATTGTCATGCCAAGTACATCCTTGTATTATGAGCCATGTGCTTGGGGTCTTTGTACTGCTGTAAATAAAATGCTTCAGATGCGCCCAATTTTTCTACGCTTGGTTTCAAATTTCGCTTCAAAATGTCAATATAAGCTGGGTGGTCCATAATTTCTTCTATTATTTCGAGTTTGCCAACGCCATTAGCAGCCATATAACCCCATACCATCACTCCACTACCTCCGTGCTTTACTGTTTTAATTGTATTTTTGGGGTTGTATGCTTCTCCCCTCTTCCTCCATATTTTAATCCTGCCGTCAGATCCAAAAATGTTGTATTTGGATTCATCAGAGAATATAACGTTCCGCCAAAACAATAAAAACATTTCCCGAAAGAAGGAAAAAATCCGAAAAAAATATGAAAATGTAGTGGTAAGTTGCTTGTGGGCGTAGATGTAATCCAAGTATAATTTTCCTTCAAACGCTGGAACAAATTGTCCCTTTTGTTCATGTATGGTGCTTGTGGTTATCAAATGGAAGTTTTCAAATTCAATATGAAGTGTCACTATGGGCTTCTTCGGTAATGCAGTAAATACCATCAACACTGCGCAGTTGGCATACCAATTTTAGCTACCTTGAAATTGGGCATTTCAGAATTTTCAAACATAAAAATGTGCGAAATATTTTTTATGCATACTTTCAAGGACGAGATATATAGCATCAAAGATCGAACGGGTAAAAATTAATCGTGTAAAAATATGATTTTATTAATTGCGAATAGCTTTAATACATATCAAACTGATTATTCCATAAGTGCCGCTCTCTCTGTCTATATACATACATACTAAGGTGGGCCAAAAATTAGTTTATAATTTATTTTTCGTAGTTACCATGAAAATCTCATTCAACATGACTAAAAACAAGTCCTGGTAAAATCTGAGCTCTTTATATTAATATTAAGAGGTGCCTCATCGACATTTTCGATTTCCCATATAAATTACATGGAAAAAAAATCATTTTTTTTGTGGTGGTTATTGTGCGGAGATTTTAATGTGCACGCGATGGCGGCCAGTAGGGATGGTAAACTCGATTCCGATACTACTCGAGAATCGAGTTTTCTCGTTAAATAATCGATTTTTAAAAATCGATCTTCAGTAGTCGAAGTGGATTAAGAATCGGTTCTTGACATTCGAAAAATGCCAAATCGATTATTTTACGAGAAAACTCGATTCTCGAGTAGTATCGGAATCGAGTTTACCATCCCTACTGGCCGCCATCGCGTGCACATTAAAACCTCCGCACAATAACCACCACAAAAAAAAATGATTTTTTTTCCATGTAATTTATATGGGAAATCGAAAATGTCGATGAGGCACCTCTTAATATTAATATAAAGAGCTCAGATTTTACCAGGACTTGTTTTTAGTCATGTTGAATGAGATTTTCATGGTAACTACGAAAAATAAATTATAAACTAATTTTTGGCCCACCTTAATACATACATAATACATATATCCTATAAAATTAAAAAGAAACTTAAATATCCATCACAATGACATTTTAGCTATCATAGTTGGTTTTGGCGTAATATTTTGTATAACTGTGCGTTTTTGCGCACCACTTATGACTGTGATGCTTTTTTGAACTTTCCATTTTGGCTAGGATGTACATATGTATGATTTGTTTTTACCGACGCATTTTTTGCAGTAAGGTGATTTGTTAAAATTGTATCGAATGAAAATGTTTAGCTTAATTATATTGTTAAATAATTCAAATTTGTATTTTTTATTTGTTTTAGGTAGCAGACATTCTTACTGTGAAGGGTGGTACTGGTGCTATAATAGAATACCATGGAAATGGTGTTAATTCAATATCTTGTACCGGTATGGCAACAATTTGTAACATGGGGGCAGAGATAGGAGCTACAACATCAGTATTCCCTTTTAACGATCGTATGTCCAAATATCTGAAATCCACTGGCAGAAGCAGTATCGCAGACGAAGCAAATAGATATAAAACACAACTTTTTGCACCCGATGGCAATTGTGAATATGATGAATTAATTGAAATTAACCTAGATAAACTAGAACCCCATGTTAATGGACCATTTACACCTGACTTAGCTCACCCAATAAGTAAACTGGGCGCAAATGCTAAGCAAAATGGTTACCCATTAGATATCAAAGTAGGTCTCATTGGATCATGTACTAATTCATCGTATGAAGATATGGGGCGTTGTGCTAATATTGCAAAAGATGCAATGAGTCATGGACTAAAGTCGAAAATACCATTTAATGTTACACCAGGATCTGAGCAAATTCGTGCAACTATCGAAAGAGATGGTATCGGAAAGGTGTTTGAAAAATTTGGTGGAACTGTTCTAGCAAATGCTTGTGGCCCTTGCATTGGACAGTGGGATCGCAAAGATGTAAAGAAAGGGGAAAAGAATACAATTGTTACATCCTACAATCGAAACTTCACTGGTCGCAATGATGCTAATCCTGCAACCCACTCATTTGTCACCAGGTGAGTAATATTATGTTGTATATATGTATGCTAGCTCAAGCTCTAGGAGGACGATTTCGAAGTTTTACTTGTAGGTCTGATTCTTATTAACAAATTGGTCTGAATAACTTGCGCTAAATTGAGTATCAATACATTGTATAAAAGAAAGTCGATTTTTCTGTCCCTATGTCTTTTTGTATGCTTAAATCTTCAAAACTAAAAACGGATTTTGATGTGGGTTTCTTTTTAATAGATAGAGTGATTGAAGAGGAAGGTTTATATGTATAATAACATCCATTAAATAGTGGAATACTGTTATTTTTGAGGTTTGTAATGTGATGTAAATAATTACATTTTTTCCGCTTAACCTACGTGATTTATCAAAATAACGTACTAAGTATTGTACACCTTGAAAAGGACTACAGAAAACTACACGATGGTATATACTTATCTATCTCTTATGGATATCCCACAAGAACATTTTTTGACATTTACTTTTTACAACAAATAATGGCTAATATTCGAAACGATTTTAACCAAAACAGCATTATCCTTATACAATTAAATACCATAAAAACATTGATTTAATATAGATCTACAACCCTTTACAGCATATGATTTAAATGAATATTTTCGAAGATATTACAGATTTAGTATTTCCGACGCGCTATTTATAGGCACTCTCCCACAGCCCCGGCCGCCTTTTACTGCCGCAAACGCAACGTTTCGCAATTTATAAATCTGTAATATCTGCGAAAATATTCATTTCATATTGCAGTAAAGGGCTAAAAAGATCTGTATTAAATCAACAATGTATTTACGGTATTTAATTGAATAAGTATTAACTATGTATTGGTTAAAATCGTCTCGAAAATTAGTTATTATTTGTCGTAAAAAGTAAATGACAAAAAAATGTTATTGTGGGATATCCATAAGAGATAGACATACATAGGGCTCAGCCTGTGTTTTCAATGTAAGCGGAAAAAATGTAATTATTTACATCATTTTAAAAACCAAATATAACAGTATTTCTCTACTATTTATTGGATGTTATTATACATATAAACCTTACTCTTCAATCACTCTATCTATTAAAAAATTCGTAGCTTTAACGATTTAAGCATACAAAGAGACGTAAGGACAGAAAAAGCGATTTTGTTTTGTACTCTGTATTGATTTTTTATGCTCTTGCAACATGTTGCGACAAGTTATAATAGTGTCGTTCACGTAACGGTTGTCTGTATCACCTAAAACTAATCGAGATAGATATAGGGTTATGTAACCAAAGCTACCTAAGTACTAAAGAATGCAACCATGCTAAAGAAGCTGTAGTCAGTCCGAACTTGACGAATATACGAGAGGCGTACCCGACAACGGACAAATAGGACAGTTGCTGTTTGAATTACAATAAATACACATTTAAATATTCAATTAATTCAATTCAACGTAGCAAATTTCGTTATTATATGTAATGTGACTGGTGTATACATTTATACATAGAAAAATTTATTTACTTGTATATTGTGGTTTGACATTAAAAAATAGAGAAACATTTGTCGGTGAATATTTGAAAAAGGGTTAAATTGTGCATATTATTGTGTGAATCAAGCGAAGGATTGGTTATGAAAACCAGAGGATTCAAAGCATTTCCACGATCATGGAAATTCTTTGAATTGTACGTTATATTTAGAATTTGAAAACCCGACAAGTAGAACAAAGTTCAAAGAGTTCGCTATCGATGAACGAGAAGTGCCAGAAACTTACGATGCGAGTGAGGAGCAGTATAAGCCATTAAGCTATATTCTGCAACAGAAGGTCAAAAAGAGAGAGTGTTAAGCAGTACAGAGTTAAGCAGTACAAGCAGAGAAGCTAAATACTGGAGGTGAAAGACAGCATTGTCGTTAAAGTATAGAAGAGCTAAGGCATAAAGTAGTAATAGTAAGAGCCGAACAGCTGTAAATTATAAGAGTGAAGGAGACATCAATTCTCAGAATAGAAAAATACAATAGAGAAAAGTGAAGTAGAGACAAGGAAAAAGCACAGCGAAAGAATGACAACAATATTGTTTAAACAAGTGTGAAGAATGACAGAAATCATCAGAAGACAAAGATGCAAAGTAATTAAGGACAGTGAGTGAGTATAAGGAATAAAAAATAAACAAACAGCAAGATTAGTTTCTTTTTCACTGGTAACTCATTCTTTACAATTTTCTAATTTTGTCTAGTTTATTGGTTCTCTAACACATGTAAAGAATGAGTGACCAGTGAAAAAGAAACTAATCAAAATCAGCGAATAAGAAGAAGTGTGAGCCAATATTAAGTCATCATAACAAAAGATATTAAGTAAAAGAACCTGTTTGGTTAACGTATAAATACAAGCCTATGTAGAAGAAGTAAGGAAGAGAGGCAACAACCATTGTTTGAGAAGAGTAGTTATTGACATTAAAAATCAGTAATAATAGGGATAATAATTAAAAAAAGGAGTAGTAATATAAAAACGAAATTTCATAAGAAAAATGTATAACTAAGTGGGGGAAAAAAAAGTATAAGTAAATGAATTTGAAGAAGTAACTACATTAAACATAAAATACAGAAAGTAAATCAAACAAGCAAAAAATAATAATTAATTAAAGAATTGAAAACAGAGTTATAGATGTAAACGAAAATTAATGCATAACAAAATTGCTGTTAATTATTATTATAAGTAACGTTTTAAACCGCAATCAATTTTTCAAAGCATTTTTGTTACAGATACTTCAATTGTTAACAAAAAAATATTACATAATACTAGGATATATTGTAAAATTGAAGTAGACCTACATTTACGTCTATTATGTATGAAATATTAATTAATTTTTAAATACTTAATTTATATAGCACGTATAAATTAAATTAATATAATATATATTCATTTCATTACATCGTACCTAATTTTTAATATTGATAATATTCATAGTTGTAAAATATTATAAAATCATAGACGTACAAACGATTTTATATATGAGAGTAGAGACGTTGAAGGAACATCTAAGAAGGGTTGGGTTAAGTATACAAGGACCGAAAATTGTACTTAGAGACAGACTTCTAAAACATCATAATCTCATTCAGAGCGATAAAAAAGATAGTAATGTGGAATCCGCGCATGAGGAAGCAGTTACACAACGAGCTGTTGCAATCAATACCAACTTCACGCTCAGAGACATTCAAAACCGTTTACCTTCCTTTACCGGGAGAAACGCATTAAATTTCAATGATTGGGTTCAAGAGTTTGAAGATAATGCCAAATGAGCTACAAAAGTATATATATGCTAAACAATTGCTAAAAGATGCAGCAAAACTTGTCGTACGCAGTCAGTCAAGTTTTAAAGATTGGAATTCTTTAAAATCAGCTATTGCAAATGGATTCTGTACCAAATTATCTTCACAAAATGTTATAGAATCGACTTAAAAAGAATAATGAATCGTTTAAGCTGTATTTATATACTATGATGGAGATAGTTAAACCCATTAGGGGCCATCCATAAATTACGTCACACCAATTTAAGGACTTTTTAACCCCTCCCCCCGTCCTTATCACAAGTTGTCACATTTTAAACTAGCCCCACCCCCTTTCGTGACGTCACACATTTTCCAATTTTATGGACTTATCAAAAAATAAAGAAAACAGGTTATTCTATCTAATCTACATTTAGTTAAATATTAGAGTACGGACACAACGAATGACTAGTCAAGAAAATAATAGATACTTAATTATGCTAACTAAAAATACAAACCTTAATCATCTTGTGTCTATGGACTTTTGACCCACTCCTTTATATCATTTATTACTGGTAAATCAGGCACTTCATTTTCGTTCTGAATTTGGATGTCAGCAACATCTTTCGTTTCAACATCGTCTTCTTCCATCGTCATCATTCATTAAACAGAGAATCTCTCGGTAGGTAACAGCTCTTGTTTTTTATGTGATTGTTTGTGTTGATTGGTGGCTTTTTATGAAGAAAAATATAGGCCACATATGCTACACGATCTTTTAAATAAGTATGACTCGACACTAGGGCAATAAATATCATATGGAACTTGTTTCAGATGGGATGATGCTTGAAAAATTAATAATATCTGTAGTAATAATGGAACAAACTTAGTGTCGTGGTCTTTTGAAATGTGATGTCACAAAGCTCTTGGCCCCCCCTTGCCCCTTGTCACACAGTGTCACTTCTGATTTATACCCTACCCGGTCTCAAGAATCTCATACTTGGGGGCAGAAAGATATGAACGACCAACAGTGTGAAATACCTCGGTTTGATGCTAGATTTTACTCTGCGGTGGAAGCAAAATGTAAATCTGACCTTGGTCAAAGCAATAAAAGCTTCAATGGTGTGCAATCGGCTGGCGGGAAAGTCCTGGGGCTGTAAGCCAAGGATCGTTAGGTGGTTGTACACCATGGTAGTGCGATCAATAATCACGTACGGGGCGTGGCCTGGGCCTCAATAGCGTCGCAGACTTCGGTAAAGACCAAACTATCGAAGCCATAAAGGCTAGCCTGTGTCTGCATGACGGGCGCAATGCGCACTTGTCAAGGGCAGCACTGGAGGTTCTGCTTGAACTTACTCCGCTTCATTTGGTTATCGGTCAGGTAGCCAAGCAAGGTAATCTCGTCCCAGAGATAAAGATAAGTGGCAATATACCATTAGCCTCCCGAAGGACAGCACTACCAAAACAGTTAACTTCAGGAAAAAGTTTAAGGTCACTCTCGGCAGCAAAGACGAGTGGAACGACTCCAATCTCGAGCTGATGTTGAGGAATAGTATGTTGAGGTGGTACACGGTTGGCTCGAAAATGTCGGAGGGAATCGGTGCAGGGATCGTGGGCCCACGCACTAAGCTCTCCATACCCATGGGAGAGTTCCCGAGCATCTTCCAGGCAGAAGTTTTTGACATAAGTCGGTGTATAGAAATAAACCTCCATCTCAACTATCGCAAGGAGCGAATAGCCCTTCTCAGCGATAGTCAAGCGGCGCCAAAAGTCAACTCCTCTTACGAGATCAAATCGGTACTAGTGCAAAGAAAGGCTGAACAGCCTTGCGGAGCGTAACCAGGTACACCTAATCTGGGTGCTTGGTCACAGAGGTATAGCCGGTAACGAACAGGCAGCCTCCACCAAGATGGTAGGACCCGAACCCTTTACTCGGGTAGGTCCCCATACCATAGAGGAGCTATACTCCGCAAGGAAGAAGGAATGGGCAGGGAAAAGCATTGGCAACAAACACACGGTATGAGACTTGCCAAGTTGCTAATTGAAGGATACAACTAGAGTAGGTTCAAAGTTGTAATAAACCTCCCTGCAAGCTGAATAGGCATCTGTACAACATGGGCCTATCCTCTTGCGCTAACTACCGGTTCTGCGACAGAGAGCCTGAAACCCCGGAACACCTGCTGTTCGACTGCACAGCAGTCTGTAGACGTAGAATTAAGGCTCTTGGATCCATGTTTCCGGATAGGGATCGCATCGCTTCACTAGCACCCGGTAGTCTATTGGACTTCATCAATGCGCTGGGGCTAAGTGAGTCTACGTGATTTAGGAGAGGGCACAATAGACCAAAAGTCGCGGTGCATTCCTCATCTTTCAATCAATTAATCAAAGCTAACAGCTAAATCTTGGACAATTAAAACGCATTCCTCATCTTTCAATCAAGCAATCAAAGCTAACAGCTAAATCTTGGACCAATAAAATGCACTTAGTTTATTTCATATATTCGCTTAAAAATGAATTGTATTGGCAATGCGGACAAGAACAATCAGCCGATATACAATTTAGTTTGAAATCACAAATTTTTAAACGGAATATTAATATACTATACAATTATATTTATTTTATATCTTTGAGGTTAGGAATACAAAAATCTAAAAACAAGTGTTTGTAGGAGATTTGCTTTTGGATGTCTCCATATCACTTTACTACACACTTTTACACTTCACAGTTTTACGCTTTACACTTTATACTTCACTTTTTATTTTACGAGCACAGCGAGTTCTGTTCCAATCAAGATCACTTCTTGAACTGACTCTGCGAGGACATTGCGCTTAATTATATACGCACCCCTTTATTGCTCTGCAAGTACCTAATGGTTCCTGAGTTTCTTCACTCTGTTCGCAGAATACGATCAGACCTCACGCAGTAACAGTTTCTCTAGTCTTGTTACTATGCTTATTTGCGCATTTACATCCTATAGTACCGTATTATATGCGCCGCCTACTTCAAGTAACGTTGTTCATACAGTCACCTACAAAATATTAGCACTACAACATACGCATTTACAGTGACATACAAAATACAAGCATAAGTACTCCGACACGGCCTTCCTGACAAATCACACGTCCCCGTGTGTTTACTTTAAACCATAACACGTCAGTTATTATTATTATTTTTTTTTTCTTTTTATTTGTTTACAATCATTTTATTAACATTTCTTCACATAAAATTTGAGGCTTTAAAAAAAATCAAGCAATAGACAAAAATAAACAAATTGGTTTCTTGACAACATTTCATAAATTCTTTTTCAATACATGTAGGAAGAAATAATATATAGAACATGTGGCAGTATTGTCACTGAACGAATAATGTAGTTCAGATGGCAACACTGCAAATCAGCTGTTAATTGACGAAGCGTCCATCAGCAGCCATCATTGTAACGGTCCGTATGGATCATCCATTTTTGTATTAGAAATAAGATTCATTGTTTAAGCATCAGTTGTTAAGTTCAGTAGTTTAAGCATCAGTTGTTAAGAAGACATTGTACAATGCGGTCGCGCCACCGTCTGAATTTTGAAGTGCGAAATAAACCAAATGAAATTAAAAACTAAAACGCGGTGTGTTCTTTTTAAAATAAATCCTACATTTGGGGGCTCGTCCGGGATGGTCCGGAATGTGTTGTGCTGTTATATAAACAATTAAAAAAAAAAAATTCTGGAAAATGCGTTTACTGCCAGCGATATCGAGCTGGGTACAGTCACTTTTCACTTTGTATAACGGTGCAAAACCGTAGACGGGCGGCGCATAAGACGCGCAAAGCAGCAGCAGCAGGCAGCAAAGCATCACAGCAGCAGGCAGCAGAACAACGCAGCAGCAAAGCATCGTAGCAGTAGGCGGCGCACGAAGAAAGCTGAACAACGGCAGCAGAGAAACGGGAGCTAAGATAAGTTATAATGATTTTGTAGTTAGTTGAGTAGAAGAGTGTGTTATTTGCACTCAGTTGCGATGTAATGTAGTAGAATGTGTAGCTTCTAGCTTGTAAGCAAAATCAACATGTACATTTGTTTCTAAAAAACAGAATTAAATTTGTAAAAGCGTATCCCTAATTTGAATTTTTATAAGAATTAAGAGAGGAAAATAAATTTGTAAGATGGATGCTGAAACCATTAGGGCAATGACGGTAGAGACGTTAAAAGAAAAACTAAGGGAACTAGGTTTATGCGTTACGGGTAGGAAAAAGGAGTTGCAACTGCGTTTGCTACAACATTTAGTTTTCGGTGATGAGCAAGATGAAGGGGGATGCGACGACGAATCGGAAAATTCGTTGTACGTTGATGTAAATGCTGCTCCATCGAATTCGCAGAGGGTGTCATTTTCGTTGCGTGACATTAAAGACAGTGTTTCAGATTTTTTTGGTGATGATACTTGCGATGTTCGTCACTGGGTTGAGGAATTTGATGATGTGGCTGACACGGTCGGTTGGAATAATTTAGAACGATTTGTATACGCTAAACAACTACTTAAGGGAGCAGCAAAATTGTTTGTACGTGGATTAATAGGAGTAAGAGATTGGGCTAGTTTAAAGCGTTCTCTTATCGATGAGTTTGGGGAAAAGTTATGTGCGTCTGAAGTGCATCGAACATTAAGAAACCGGCGTAAACAGCCAAAAGAAAGTTTTCAAGAATACCTTTATGCTATTTTAGAAATAGGGAAGCAAATCTCTTTAGATGAAAGAAGCGTAGTAGAGTATTTCGTGGATGGCATACCAGACGTTAGGGCAAATAAGAGTATGTTATATCAAGCGAAAACGGTGGGCGAATTGAAAGAACAAATCCGCATATACGAGAAAGTTAGAAGTGTACAAACTACAGTAGGCAAAGGATAAGTGGAACGGTTCGCTACAGAGAGTAAAGAATCGATGAAAAAGAAGTGTTTTAAGTGTGACAAGGAAGGTCATTTAGCAAGAGCCTGCCCGGAGGCTAGGTCTAGTAATGTCGTTTGCTTTAAGTGCAAACGGAAGGGGCATTATTCTCATCAGTGTAAAGAGCAAAGGGATAAGACAATAAAAAGTGAACGGGTAAATACAATTGATCGCAACGAAGAAAAGTCCACTAGAAAAGGCGGAATGATCTTCGTTGATGCAACTATCAACGGTTTTACCTTCAGTGCACTAGTGGATACAGGATGTATCGTGTGTATCATGAGGTACGATACATTAGGCAGCTTTACGACCGATATTTCAATAGAAGGGTTGTCATTAAACGTAACATTTCACGTGGTTAGGGAAAGTGATATTCCGTATGCAGCCATAATTGGAAATGATGTACTTCGCGATGTTGAGTTAGTTTTTAGAGAAGGTAGTGTTGAGTTCAGCAAACTTGTGAGGACTGCTGAGGAGGCAGTAAAGCACGCAGGAATCGGGGAGATTCCTGGGGGTGCGTGTGGTGGAGCTGAAGGGTTTGTGTCAGCCCACCAGGGTGCATGCAGTGATGCTGAAGGGTTTGTGTCAACTCACCGTGAGTTAAGAGACTATGGGAATAGTCAAATTGAAGTTTCCGAGGAACAAAAGGACATTACCGGACCGGTATTAGAAACCTGGTCGGAAGTTATGGATGACAATGGGTTAAGCAAAGAGTTCAAGGTATTGTGTTCATTGGGAACGGCAATGTTTGAGGAGTCAGATAAAGTGGATCCATCGCATCTGCCGATAGACGAGGCTAAAGTAGTTAACAGTTGGATTAATAGTTATTATCCTAGGAAGTCGAGTAAAACGCCAGTACAGATGAAATTGTTATTAAAGGATGAGAAACCGATATTTCAGCGACCACGTAGAGTGTCGCAGGCGGATCAAAGATGTATTGATGAAGAGGTAGAGCGTAAGCTTAAAGAAGGTATCATTCAGGAGAGTGTGTCAGAATACGCCTCGCCAGTTGTGTTAGTTACAAAGAAAAACGGAGCAAAACGGTTTTGTTGTGACTATCGCAAGATAAACGAGAAAATAGTCAGGGACAATTTTCCAATGACAGTGGTGGACGAAGCAT
Organism: Bactrocera dorsalis; assembly: GCF_023373825.1. Taxonomy (NCBI): domain Eukaryota; kingdom Metazoa; phylum Arthropoda; class Insecta; order Diptera; family Tephritidae; genus Bactrocera; species Bactrocera dorsalis. The sequence continues at coordinate 49,624,153 of NC_064303.1, forward strand.
TAGACAGATTGCAGGTGCAAGGGTCTCCACCACATTGGACTTGAAGAACGGATTCTATCATGTGCCAATAGAACCAGGGTCCCGCAAATACACGTCTTTCGTAACTCAGAACGGCCAATATGAGTTTTGTTTTGTGCCATTTGGTATTAATAATTCGCCGGCGGTATTTTGTCGATACATACGAGCAATATTCCAGAACATGCTTGCGGATGGAACAGTCATAATATACATGGACGATATCGTCATTCCCGCCAAGGATGAGATCGAAGGTCGAGAGAAATTGGAAAAGGTATTAAGACATGCAAGTGAAAACGGTTTACACATAAGATGGGAGAAATGCCAAATTCTAAAGAGAAAAATTAATTTTTTGGGGTTCGTTGTGGAGAACGGGGCAATTTTGCCTTGAGAAGAGAAGACAAAGGCAGTCAGGGCATTTCCAGTACCTACTAGTTAGAAAGAATTACAACGATCGTTAGGTTTAACTTCATACTTCAGGCGTTTCATCCAAAATTATGCAGTTAATGCGAAGCCGCTAACAGATATGCTTCGTCAGGACGAAAAGTTTGGGTTAAGGGAAGAACAACTTTTAGCCATTCAAGATCTGAAGCGTGCGTTAGTAAATACGTCCGCATTGAAGCTTTTCAATCCGCATGCGGAAACAGAGGTGCATGCTGATGCGTCAAAATTTGGTTACGGTGCAGTCTTACTACAAAGGGATTCAGAAGACAATCTGTTACATCCCATCGAATATATGAGTCGTAAAACCACAAGGGCGGAAGAGAAATATAGTGCTTTTGAACTTGAAGTTCTTGCAGCTATAAAGGCATTACAGAAATGGCGTATATACTTAAGAGATATTCAGTTTAAGATAGTTAGCGATTGTAACGCTTTCGCTATGACAGTCAAGAAACAAGACGTACCAGACAGGATCATGAGGTGGGCAATGTACCTACAAGAATATAATTATGTGGTTGAACATAGGTCAAGAACTCGCATGTGACACGTAGATGCTCTTAGTCGTGCATACTGCTTATTAGTAGAAGACTCGTTAAAGTTTTGGATAAAAGAGGCGCAAATGCAGGATGATTGGATAAGAGCAGTGCGGAAAATTGTGGAAGTAGAATCATACGAAAACTTTTTTTAAGAAATAACTTACTTTTCAACGACTTTGTAAAGGAATTATTGGTGGTACCCTCCAGTATGGAAGAAGAAATTATGAAGTTAGCACATAGCAGCAAAAAGAACACAGGAGCTAGTAGAGAGAAATTATTACATACCAAACTTGAGCAAAAAAGTACAAAACGTAGTAACTTCGTGTGTAGAGTGCATAGTAATAGATGCGAAAAGGGGTAAGAAAGAGGGCTTGTTGACAGATGGTAAGAAAGAGGCTTGTCGACAAAACTTGTGAACCATTAGGTACTTACCAGAGAACGGCAAGGGTACACCCTAACAATAAGTGTACCCGAATCATTTGTGCGTTTACGACACTTAGAGTGTGATCGGTACAATAAAATAAGGCTTGTTGCCTTGTACTGATAATTTCGAACATGCTCATACGCACAAGCTCAAATCGATTCCGTGCTCTTTTTCTATATGTACATGAGTTGAGGCCGACGAAAATGCTAAAGCAAAAGGAATGAGCAAAATTGAGAGCACAACACTTGAGACAAACAATATGTAAGAGACATGTGTGTTGTGGTTATCCTTATATTAGCTTCGTACATGCTTACATATTTGTTTTTGAATATGCGGATATACATACATATATGTGAAATGAAAATAAAAAGCCGTGCTGCTTCATAGCGTGTTATATATTCATATGTACTTATGTATTTAATTTTAAGGTTTACAAGAAAGGCATTACATATTTCATATGTATTTGGTCTTCAATGACTAGTAATAAAAAAAGAATGAACGAAATTGAGCAAGTGAATTATTAAAAATGTAAATATAACTTATTCTGATTTGTTCATATGCTTGTAATAAGAGTGTAAAAATAGTAAACTGTCAACAGATGTTGGTCCCAATCTATTCCGCTTTTCAGTAATGACATTGCCTGCTAATGAAAAAACTCTTTCAGCCGGTGCACTACTTGCAGGTATTGAAAGAAACTTCAATGCCACCTTTGACAGAAGAGGGTAACGATTTTCATTTACTCCCCACCACTGCAATACATCAAAATCATGACTTAAAATAACCCTTTCTCTACAATATTGTTCTATTTCTTCTATTGGAGTTTGTCTAGAGTTGTTAGATGGTGCAGCAACTAATGTTGGAAAAAAAAATTCTGGTTTTGATACAGATCTTAAGCTTGGTGACGGCTCTGATGAAGTGAAGCTTTCTGTGTTGGATGTAAATGGACTAGAAACATATTGTGTTGTATTACTTTCTATTGAAATAGAAAATTTTGACATTTCTAAAACACACTGCTCTTTAATTTCGGCCAGATCTGTATCCTGCATATGTGCAGCCGGGGGATACAGAAAAAACGCCACCTTGTGCCTTATGGACAAATTTTTTGACCATATGCCAACAACTTTTGTTTTTATTGTTTCTTTTAATGTTGCAACTGATGAAATATCTGATATATTGGGCTCGCATAGCACACAAATTTTTGTAATTGAAGGCAGCACAAAACAATGAAGGCGAGTTGCAAGTTTGAATTTCTTTAAAAACTCTTTCGAAGGATTCCAGCAACCCAACTAATATTTTTAATGTTGACCTATTGACATCCATCAATCTTTCGGGCCCTTTCTCGCTTAATATAGTGTTAACAGACACCCAATTATCGTCGATAGATTTCAGCATTGCGTAGTTTGAGTTCCACCTTGTTGGGCATGAACTCTTTAAAGAAGTGTTTAACATATGCTGCAAATTAGCTTTCTTGAAGTACCTTACAATTTTTTTGCATGTCGTCACTGTTTCGTCTAGATCCGTTGTTTCTGTAAAAGATTGTTCTAAACAATTATTTAAAAGATGACTGCTGCAGTTAATGACTGCTGCAGTTTATAATGTTTCTGCCCCTATCTGTCACAAATATGATCTCCTCAATGTTTTCAATATTAAATTTTGAGAATACACTTTTAATTTTAGTTAAAATGTTTTCTGCGGTGCTTTTCTCTGATTCCATTGACTTAAGACCCAAAATTAAATCACAAAGAACGTTGTTTTTTTGATTATGAATTGTGATACCCAAGAAGTTTCGTTGTAGATATTGGTCAGACCACATATCGACGGTGGCAGCTAATCCTGAAGTATCTGCAGCTATTTTAATTTCCGATGATATCAACCCTATTTTTTCTTCAGCGTCTTTGTGGACCTTTCGACTTAACGTTGTTGGACTAGGCAGCAAGTCATCCACATCTATGTCATCCCCATAGGCGGCACCAATTTTGATAAAAAACTGCACCATGCTTTTAAATCCGGGCCCGGCTACTGATGAAAACGGCTGACAATCTTGAACAATCCATTGACTGCATATTTTAATAGCTTCTGCTTTGTCTGTTGCCGACACTTTCGTCACTTCTCTTGGTTGCCTTAATGTCATACAACATTTATGCCGAGACAAATTTGATGTGTGACCAGCCACAAATTTCAGCACTTTTCGGCAGGTGCTGCAAAATAGCCACCCTTCCACGGCACTTTCGTCTTCCTTAACAATGGAACGTAAAATGTTCCATATAACACTTCTTCCCTTATGTTTTTGTGTTAAAGTGTACGTTCCACAATCAATTTTACTTTTTATAGAGTCCGGCGTTTCAGTCATTTTGCTTATTCCTTTTAAGTTATCAATTAACAACTGAAATCAAGCGACTACAAAACAAATCAGCTATCAGTGCTCAATGGCCTGCTCATGCATAACAGTTGAAGACACTCGATCTTATAACTGTAAAACATGAGTGTTTCGCTCACAGCTCATTTTTGCTCATTCTTTTTTGTGATCTATCGTTGCTGTTCGCACATTTGCTTTCAGTGCATTGTGCCGTTCACTTACCTATGCAAAATTTTTGGGTGTCTGGTGAAATAGACTCGACGCTTACTGTCTGAATGAGTGACGAAATGCAAAAACACAAAACACGGTAGCGATTTGTGCGTTTGGGTGTGTTATTCTTTTCTTGCTGTTTGTGAGTACGACAAGCACTCCACATTTATAAGTGTGATTCGGGTGCCAAAAAGTGACACCCCTGACGTTCTCTGGTACTTACCATATTGACCATGTGGGTCCATTAACCGAAACTCGTAAAAAGTATAATCATATTTTAGTCATAATAGACGCATTTTCAAAATTCGTTTGGTTATACCCAACGAAATCAACCGGGGTGGATGAGGTAATCAATAAATTAGAGAAACAATCCTCAGTTTTCGGCAACCCGAAACGGATTGTAACGGACAAAGGAGCGGCTTTTACGTCAAAAGCGTTTGACGAATACTGCACGAAGGAGGGCATACAACACCTGTTGATTGCAACCGGTTCCACGGGCAACGGACAGGTAGAACGCGTTCACAGGACCATTGTTCCAATGCTGTCTAAGAAATGTCAGCGTAACCCAACCCAGTGGTACAACCACGTCGCAAAAGTACAACAGATTTTAAATAACACTGCACCACGCAGTACGAAAATGTCACCTTTTAGAATTCTTACAGGACTAAACATGCGAGTAGTAGATTACCCAGACTTACATGAAATTTTAAAAGATCTCGAAATAGAGGAATTGAATTTAGAACGTGATTCATTAAAAAAGAGTGCTTATGAAAGTATAGAAAAAATACAAAAAGAGAACTGTAAGACGTTTAATCAAAAAAGGAAAGAAAGTCGTGAATACAATATAGGAGATTTGGTAGCCATTAAGAAAACTCATTTTGGAGTGGCTATGAAATTACGACCGAAGTATTTAGGACCGTACAGGGTAGTCGCCAAACTAAACCATGACAGGTACGAGGTTGACAAAGTAGGAAATGCGGAAGGACCAAAAAACACCACTACAGTGGCAGAAAACATGAAAAGGTGGACTTAATTATTCGAGATCGAATAAGAGGTCAGGATAGCCGATTGTAGGAAGAAATAATATATAGAACATGTGGCAGTATTGTCACTGAACGAATAATGTAGTTCAGATGGCAACACTGCAAATCAGCTGTTAATTGACGAAGCGTCCATCAGCAGCCATCACTGTAACGGTCCATATGGATCATCCATTTTTGTATTAGAAATAAGATTCATTGTTTAAGCATCAGTTGTTAAGTTCAGTAGTTTAAGCATCAGTTGTTAAGAAGACGTTGTACAATGCGGTCGCGCCACCGCCTGAATTTTGAAGTGCGAAATAAACCAAATGAAATTAAAAACTAAAACGCGGTGTGTTCTTTTTAAAATAAATCCTGCATACATTTTCTCCTTAACCATATATAACAATTCATATTAAAGCAATTATGTTTATCAACTGGTGTATTTCCTTTTACACCCATTTACAGACCCCGCCACAAAAAGTCCATCTGTTATGGTGCGATCGTTATATCCCCTCTTGGGATTTCAAGACACCTATCGTGCCATCTGTATACTCATTCCCCACTTGGGAATCCAAGGCACCTTCTGTGCCATTCTTATCTTCAATCCCAACTTGGGAATCAGACGAATCTTCTCTAAAGTCGTCTAAATCTTCATCAACTTCTGTACATATTTGTTTATTTGGCATTGCTTTCAAAAATTCATGCGCATACTTATATGTTATTTTACTTACGAATGATATCTATCTCCATCTAATAATTCATTATTTCAAACGGACCTTTAAATTTTGGATCAAGTTTGTTTGGTGACGCTCTTCGTTTTTTATCAACACATGGTCTTCTATGTTATATTTTATTATTTTTGCCTTATTCTTATCAAACCTAAGTTTATCATAACGAGCATTATCTTCCATATTTTCTTTTGCTTGTTTTCTTAAAGATTCCCTATCAATTTTATTATCTTCTTCTTCTGCTATTGGCAATAGACCAAAAGGTCTAGCTTCTCTACCGTGGCATCTTGCCACGACCTCTGACTGGTTTCAACGGCGGTCAACATACTCTTAAGCGTGCTCATGATACGTTCTACCTGCCCATTTGCTCTACTCGCCCCTGTAGCAATTAAGTGTAGCTCAATTTTTTGAGAAGAATAAAATTCACCGTTTATGTTTAATGTGTGATAAAAATAAACAAATTTTGTAAATGCTTCCACCAAAACAATTACGTACTCCTTTAAGTCATTTTTTCCACTCATCTTTCCCGTTATATCTATATGCACTGTGTGCCACGGAATGTCCACCTTTGGTATCGAATGTAATTCTGCCTGCATATTTCCCACTGGTGGTTTAGCTAATTTACAAGTTATACAATTTTCGACAAACCTACGAACATACTTTCACATATTTTCAAACCAATAAAACCCATAGACTTTGTCCAACGTTTTCTTCCAACCTAAATGCATAATAGCTTCATGGACGTGATTAATCACTGCCCATCTAAATTCCCCAGGGATTACAGGCAAACATTTGGTTTTACCATTTCTTTGAATTTTTCTATATAAAATTCCTTTTCTCAATTCATGGGTTTCATCTAAATTTTCTGGCAACTCATCATTTTTTAGCTTAGCTAACAACTTGGCTAGCTCGGAATCACGTTGTTGTTCAGAAATTAGCCAATTATCAGTTACCTCAGTCAATTCGACTCGCTTTTCAACTATTCGTTGATAAAAAATCTTCGTGTGCCATACGTTCTCCTTTTGTATATTGGATATCAAAAACAAATGACTGAAGAAAAGCCCACCACCGATGCACCCTCGGTGATAAGTCGGATTTTATACGGCTAGCTCTTAGTGAATTGCAATCAGTAAATACTACAAATTTACGACCCTGTAAATAATGACAGGCGTTCATCCAAAATTATGCAGTTAATGCGAAGCCGCTAACAGATATGCTTCGTCAGGACGAAAAGTTTGGGTTAAGGGAAGAACAACTTTTAGCCATTCAAGATCTGAAGCGTGCGTTAGTAAATACGTCCGCATTGAAGCTTTTCAATCCGCATGCGGAAACAGAGGTGCATGCTGATGCGTCAAAATTTGGTTACGGTGCAGTCTTACTACAAAGGGATTCAGAAGACAATCTGTTACATCCCATCGAATATATGAGTCGTAAAACCACAAGGGCGGAAGAGAAATATAGTGCTTTTGAACTTGAAGTTCTTGCAGCTATAAAGGCATTACAGAAATGGCGTATATACTTAAGAGATATTCAGTTTAAGATAGTTAGCGATTGTAACGCTTTCGCTATGACAGTCAAGAAACAAGACGTACCAGACAGGATCATGAGGTGGGCAATGTACCTACAAGAATATAATTATGTGGTTGAACATAGGTCAAGAACTCGCATGTGACACGTAGATGCTCTTAGTCGTGCATACTGCTTATTAGTAGAAGACTCGTTAAAGTTTTGGATAAAAGAGGCGCAAATGCAGGATGATTGGATAAGAGCAGTGCGGAAAATTGTGGAAGTAGAATCATACGAAAACTTTTTTTAAGAAATAACTTACTTTTCAACGACTTTGTAAAGGAATTATTGGTGGTACCCTCCAGTATGGAAGAAGAAATTATGAAGTTAGCACATAGCAGCAAAAAGAACACAGGAGTTAGTAGAGAGAAATTATTACATACCAAACTTGAGCAAAAAAGTACAAAACGTAGTAACTTCGTGTGTAGAGTGCATAGTAATAGATGCGAAAAGGGGTAAGAAAGAGGGCTTGTTGACAGATGGTAAGAAAGAGGCTTGTCGACAAAACTTGTGAACCATTAGGTACTTACCAGAGAACGGCAAGGGTACACCCTAACAATAAGTGTACCCGAATCATTTGTGCGTTTACGACACTTAGAGTGTGATCGGTACAATAAAATAAGGCTTGTTGCCTTGTACTGATAATTTCGAACATGCTCATACGCACAAGCTCAAATCGATTCCGTGCTCTTTTTCTATATGTACATGAGTTGAGGCCGACGAAAATGCTAAAGCAAAAGGAATGAGCAAAATTGAGAGCACAACACTTGAGACAAACAATATGTAAGAGACATGTGTGTTGTGGTTATCCTTATATTAGCTTCGTACATGCTTACATATTTGTTTTTGAATATGCGGATATACATACATATATGTGAAATGAAAATAAAAAGCCGTGCTGCTTCATAGCGTGTTATATATTCATATGTACTTATGTATTTAATTTTAAGGTTTACAAGAAAGGCATTACATATTTCATATGTATTTGGTCTTCAATGACTAGTAATAAAAAAAGAATGAACGAAATTGAGCAAGTGAATTATTAAAAATGTAAATATAACTTATTCTGATTTGTTCATATGCTTGTAATAAGAGTGTAAAAATAGTAAACTGTCAACAGATGTTGGTCCCAATCTATTCCGCTTTTCAGTAATGACATTGCCTGCTAATGAAAAAACTCTTTCAGCCGGTGCACTACTTGCAGGTATTGAAAGAAACTTCAATGCCACCTTTGACAGAAGAGGGTAACGATTTTCATTTACTCCCCACCACTGCAATACATCAAAATCATGACTTAAAATAACCCTTTCTCTACAATATTGTTCTATTTCTTCTATTGGAGTTTGTCTAGAGTTGTTAGATGGTGCAGCAACTAATGTTGGAAAAAAAAATTCTGGTTTTGATACAGATCTTAAGCTTGGTGACGGCTCTGATGAAGTGAAGCTTTCTGTGTTGGATGTAAATGGACTAGAAACATATTGTGTTGTATTACTTTCTATTGAAATAGAAAATTTTGACATTTCTAAAACACACTGCTCTTTAATTTCGGCCAGATCTGTATCCTGCATATGTGCAGCCGGGGGATACAGAAAAAACGCCACCTTGTGCCTTATGGACAAATTTTTTGACCATATGCCAACAACTTTTGTTTTTATTGTTTCTTTTAATGTTGCAACTGATGAAATATCTGATATATTGGGCTCGCATAGCACACAAATTTTTGTAATTGAAGGCAGCACAAAACAATGAAGGCGAGTTGCAAGTTTGAATTTCTTTAAAAACTCTTTCGAAGGATTCCAGCAACCCAACTAATATTTTTAATGTTGACCTATTGACATCCATCAATCTTTCGGGCCCTTTCTCGCTTAATATAGTGTTAACAGACACCCAATTATCGTCGATAGATTTCAGCATTGCGTAGTTTGAGTTCCACCTTGTTGGGCATGAACTCTTTAAAGAAGTGTTTAACATATGCTGCAAATTAGCTTTCTTGAAGTACCTTACAATTTTTTTGCATGTCGTCACTGTTTCGTCTAGATCCGTTGTTTCTGTAAAAGATTGTTCTAAACAATTATTTAAAAGATGACTGCTGCAGTTAATGACTGCTGCAGTTTATAATGTTTCTGCCCCTATCTGTCACAAATATGATCTCCTCAATGTTTTCAATATTAAATTTTGAGAATACACTTTTAATTTTAGTTAAAATGTTTTCTGCGGTGCTTTTCTCTGATTCCATTGACTTAAGACCCAAAATTAAATCACAAAGAACGTTGTTTTTTTGATTATGAATTGTGATACCCAAGAAGTTTCGTTGTAGATATTGGTCAGACCACATATCGACGGTGGCAGCTAATCCTGAAGTATCTGCAGCTATTTTAATTTCCGATGATATCAACCCTATTTTTTCTTCAGCGTCTTTGTGGACCTTTCGACTTAACGTTGTTGGACTAGGCAGCAAGTCATCCACATCTATGTCATCCCCATAGGCGGCACCAATTTTGATAAAAAACTGCACCATGCTTTTAAATCCGGGCCCGGCTACTGATGAAAACGGCTGACAATCTTGAACAATCCATTGACTGCATATTTTAATAGCTTCTGCTTTGTCTGTTGCCGACACTTTCGTCACTTCTCTTGGTTGCCTTAATGTCATACAACATTTATGCCGAGACAAATTTGATGTGTGACCAGCCACAAATTTCAGCACTTTTCGGCAGGTGCTGCAAAATAGCCACCCTTCCACGGCACTTTCGTCTTCCTTAACAATGGAACGTAAAATGTTCCATATAACACTTCTTCCCTTATGTTTTTGTGTTAAAGTGTACGTTCCACAATCAATTTTACTTTTTATAGAGTCCGGCGTTTCAGTCATTTTGCTTATTCCTTTTAAGTTATCAATTAACAACTGAAATCAAGCGACTACAAAACAAACCAGCTATCAGTGCTCAATGGCCTGCTCATGCATAACAGTTGAAGACACTCGATCTTATAACTGTAAAACATGAGTGTTTCGCTCACAGCTCATTTTTGGGCATTCTTTTTTGTGATCTATCGTTGCTGTTTGCACATTTGCTTTCAGTGCATTGTGCCGTTCACTTACCTATGCAAAATTTTTGGGTGTCTGGTGAAATAGACTCGACGCTTACTGTCTGAATGAGTGACGAAATGCAAAAACACAAAACACGGTAGCGATTTGTGCGTTTGGGTGTGTTATTCTTTTCTTGCTGTTTGTGAGTACGACAAGCACTCCACATTTATAAGTGTGATTCGGGTGCCAAAAAGTGACACCCCTGACGTTCTCTGGTACTTACCATATTGACCATGTGGGTCCATTAACCGAAACTCGTAAAAAGTATAATCATATTTTAGTCATAATAGACGCATTTTCAAAATTCGTTTGGTTATACCCAACGAAATCAACCGGGGTGGATGAGGTAATCAATAAATTAGAGAAACAATCCTCAGTTTTCGGCAACCCGAAACGGATTGTAACGGACAAAGGAGCGGCTTTTACGTCAAAAGCGTTTGACGAATACTGCACGAAGGAGGGCATACAACACCTGTTGATTGCAACCGGTTCCACGGGCAACGGACAGGTAGAACGCGTTCACAGGACCATTGTTCCAATGCTGTCTAAGAAATGTCAGCGTAACCCAACCCAGTGGTACAACCACGTCGCAAAAGTACAACAGATTTTAAATAACACTGCACCACGCAGTACGAAAATGTCACCTTTTAGAATTCTTACAGGACTAAACATGCGAGTAGTAGATTACCCAGACTTACATGAAATTTTAAAAGATCTCGAAATAGAGGAATTGAATTTAGAACGTGATTCATTAAAAAAGAGTGCTTATGAAAGTATAGAAAAAATACAAAAAGAGAACTGTAAGACGTTTAATCAAAAAAGGAAAGAAAGTCGTGAATACAATATAGGAGATTTGGTAGCCATTAAGAAAACTCATTTTGGAGTGGCTATGAAATTACGACCGAAGTATTTAGGACCGTACAGGGTAGTCGCCAAACTAAACCATGACAGGTACGAGGTTGACAAAGTAGGAAATGCGGAAGGACCAAAAAACACCACTACAGTGGCAGAAAACATGAAAAGGTGGACTTAATTATTCGAGATCGAATAAGAGGTCAGGATAGCCGATTGTAGGAAGAAATAATATATAGAACATGTGGCAGTATTGTCACTGAACGAATAATGTAGTTCAGATGGCAACACTGCAAATCAGCTGTTAATTGACGAAGCGTCCATCAGCAGCCATCACTGTAACGGTCCATATGGATCATCCATTTTTGTATTAGAAATAAGATTCATTGTTTAAGCATCAGTTGTTAAGTTCAGTAGTTTAAGCATCAGTTGTTAAGAAGACATTGTACAATGCGGTCGCGCCACCGCCTGAATTTTGAAGTGCGAAATAAACCAAATGAAATTAAAAACTAAAACGCGGTGTGTTCTTTTTAAAATAAATCCTGCATACATTTTCTCCTTAACCATATATAACAATTCATATTAAAGCAATTATGTTTATCAACTGGTGTATTTCCTTTTACACCCATTTACAGACCCCGCCACAAAAAGTCCATCTGTTATGGTGCGATCGTTATATCCCCTCTTGGGATTTCAAGACACCTATCGTGCCATCTGTATACTCATTCCCCACTTGGGAATCCAAGGCACCTTCTGTGCCATTCTTATCTTCAATCCCAACTTGGGAATCAGACGAATCTTCTCTAAAGTCGTCTAAATCTTCATCAACTTCTGTACATATTTGTTTATTTGGCATTGCTTTCAAAAATTCATGCGCATACTTATATGTTATTTTACTTACGAATGATATCTATCTCCATCTAATAATTCATTATTTCAAACGGACCTTTAAATTTTGGATCAAGTTTGTTTGGTGACGCTCTTCGTTTTTTATCAACACATGGTCTTCTATGTTATATTTTATTATTTTTGCCTTATTCTTATCAAACCTAAGTTTATCATAACGAGCATTATCTTCCATATTTTCTTTTGCTTGTTTTCTTAAAGATTCCCTATCAATTTTATTATCTTCTTCTTCTGCTATTGGCAATAGACCAAAAGGTCTAGCTTCTCTACCGTGGCATCTTGCCACGACCTCTGACTGGTTTCAACGGCGGTCAACATACTCTTAAGCGTGCTCATGATACGTTCTACCTGCCCATTTGCTCTACTCGCCCCTGTAGCAATTAAGTGTAGCTCAATTTTTTGAGAAGAATAAAATTCACCGTTTATGTTTAATGTGTGATAAAAATAAACAAATTTTGTAAATGCGTCCACCAAAACAATTACGTACTCCTTTAAGTCATTTTTTCCACTCATCTTTCCCGTTATATCTATATGCACTGTGTGCCACGGAATGTCCACCTTTGGTATCGAATGTAATTCTGCCTGCATATTTCCCACTGGTGGTTTAGCTAATTTACAAGTTATACAATTTTCGACAAACCTACGAACATACTTTCACATATTTTCAAACCAATAAAACCCATAGACTTTGTCCAACGTTTTCTTCCAACCTAAATGCATAATAGCTTCATGGACGTGATTAATCACTGCCCATCTAAATTCCCCAGGGATTACAGGCAAACATTTGGTTTTACCATTTCTTTGAATTTTTCTATATAAAATTCCTTTTCTCAATTCATGGGTTTCATCTAAATTTTCTGGCAACTCATCATTTTTTAGCTTAGCTAACAACTTGGCTAGCTCGGAATCACGTTGTTGTTCAGAAATTAGCCAATTATCAGTTACCTCAGTCAATTCGACTCGCTTTTCAACTATTCGTTGATAAAAAATCTTCGTGTGCCATACGTTCTCCTTTTGTATATTGGATATCAAAAACAAATGACTGAAGAAAAGCCCACCACCGATGCACCCTCGGTGATAAGTCGGATTTTATACGGCTAGCTCTTAGTGAATTGCAATCAGTAAATACTACAAATTTACGACCCTGTAAATAATGACGAAAATGCTTAATGGCATTGACGACTGCCAAAGTCTCAAGTTCGTACGAGTGATATTTCGATTCAGCAGGTGACGTACATTTACTATTCGACAACATGGGCCTTTTTGTCTATTCTATGTAACAATATTGCCCCATAGCCAATTGAGTTGGCATCTGTATGAAGTTCTATCGAATGTTGAGGGTCGAATATGGTTAGCACCGGCTCCTGAGTTAATACAGATATTATTTTCGAGCGAATTCTTTCATGCTCCAACAGCCAAATAAAATCAGTTTTTCTTTGAGGTAAGCGAATACAATGGCTTTAAAGTCTCTGAAAATATTGGCACAAACTGCCGAAAATAAGAAGCTAACCCTATAAATTGCCTCAGTTGCGTTACAGATTTTGGAGGCGGCAAATTTGTCAACGCTTGAATTTTGCGTGGATTAGGACGAATTTGTCCATTGCTTACTTCAAATCCTAAATATTCTAAACTAGTTTTAAGGAAGGAACATTTTGTTACATTGAACGAAAACCCAGCCCTGCTCAAGGTTTCTAACACAATCTGCAAACGGTCTAAAGCTTCATCCTTAGTTTCGGCCACAATTAAAACATCATCGATATACACGATAGCGTAAGTGTATGCAAGATTACCTAATGCTTTAATTATAGCGCGCTGAAATACAGACGGAGCATTTTTTAAACCAAATGGCATAGTCAAAAATTCATTTTGACCTTCAGGCGTGACAAAAGCGGTACGCTCAATTGAATCTGGATGTACCGGTATTTGATAGAACCCGCTAGCCATATCAAGACATGAGAAATAGATTGCTAGATTACGTGGGGCTTAATCTAGCAATCTGGTCAGAAATTAGAGACAATGGGAACTTTTCTGCGACTGTGTTCTCATTCAAAGCACGGTAATCCGCACAAAGTCGATCACTACCATTTTTCTTTTTAACAAGCATCATCGGACTAGCGAAAGGTGAACAGCTGGGACGAATAACATTAAATTTCAGGAGCTCATCAATTTTATAACGTACATGCTCTTTCTCCTCTTCGCTAAGTCTATATGGTCGGCGCTGAACTGTCTTTTGTGGATCTATTAACCTTATTTCCAAATGCCCTGTTGTTACACGAGTCTGTGGTATTCCCCCAATAAACCAATCAGAATAACGTTTTAGAATGTTTTTTAAGGCCCTTTTATCAGAGTTACTCAGGTCGCCATCGGAATCTACAAGCTTTTCATAATCTGTAAAAGTTACCACATCAACTCTTTTACTTTTGTAAATACTGAATTTTTCAGCGTCTATTGTTATGCTAAAGCCCTGACTAAATATTTCACGACCAATCTAAACATCATATGCTAGATATTTATCCATTACAACGTGCAATAAAATATCAAGACAATACTGTTAAATGATTATATTGGAAAGAATTTGTAAAGAACTACATATGGAGTCGTTACCTCTTCCATTTAGTTTTACAATATTGTTAAATCGTTTTCCTTTTAATTTGTCCGCAAAACTTTCCTTCACCCTTGGTGAAGTGAAAGCAAAATGGAGCGGACTCACCTGATAAATTAATTATACCCTTTGGCGGAGCTACAGTACAAATGTCCACACGCTTTTCATAATTCTGCTCATTCCCGCTGGTCCGGATTTTAGAACATGAAGTAGCGAAATGTCCCATTCCGCTGCACTTGAAGCATCGTATACTGGATCGATCTTTCACACCATTGCTGCTTCCATTGTGAGTGTATCCTTTTGCGTTCTTTCCCCTTTGCCGGCATTCTGCAATTTTATGGGCAATCTTTCCGCATTGGTGACATCTAATTTGGAATTTGAACTTCTTCCGCTCTGGGCCAGTTGCATCGTCCTCCATATTACGCTTCTTAAAAGCGTGAGCCTGCAGTTGTTGTAACTCGTTGCGGCTTGTTACGTTGGTGGTATATACCCATCGCAACAAACTATTAGCGATTTCCTCCAAGTGCTTATTTTTCCACTTGGACATGAGTGATGTAACAATTCGACTACCATATTCTGCAAACCCTTCTCCATATTTAGGATGACCATTCATAACGTTCAATAAAATTGCTGTTGTTGTCTCGACTCCCACGAAGCGTTGAATAAATAACTCTTTAAATTGAGTCCAGGTTATGCCTGCGAAGCATATTTGTGATAACCATTGAGATGCGCTGCCGTCTAGCGCCTTACTCAACGCCATCACAAGTGCGCCGCCTTCGAGAGTATTTTCCTCAAAAATAAGGTCCACCGTTGTACACCATGCAGAGGCATCCGCTACAGCGTAATCGGGATTGAATTTTGGCAAAGTAACGTGGACAGGTCTTGCGTCTGTTACCGGTCTTGGTATCTGCATGGACTTGATTAGACAATAGAATTAATTGAGGTATGCACTGCGACCTTGGGTCTATTGTGCCTTCTCCTAACTCACAGGAACTCACCAAGCCCCAACAAATCGATAAATTTTAGCATTTTGCTGGGAGCTAGTGAGTCGATGTGATCCCTATCCGGAAATGTAATTCCAAGGGCCTTAGACCTGCGTCTGCAGACTGCGATGCAATCGATCAGCAGGTGCTCCGGGGTTTCAGGTTCCCTGTCGCAGAACTGGCAGTTAGAGCAAGAGGCAAGTTCTAAGTTGAACAGATGCCTTTTCAACTTGCAGTGGCCGGTGTAGAATGCGACCAGGAGCCTGAGCTTGATCCTTGGGAGGTTGATTATTGATTTAAACCTTTTGAGGTTGTACCCCCCTATCAGCAGCTTTGCATGCCGCATGCCATGCGCCCGTTGCCAATGACCTTCTCTGCCCTCTCTTTCCTCCTTGCGGAGCAGCTCCTTTATCGTATGGGGGCCCACCCCGGTAAACGGTTCGGGCCCTACCATACTTGTGGAGGCTGCAGAGCGGGCGAGCTCGTCAGCCAGTTCATTTCCGGCTATGCCTCTATGACCAGGTACCCAAACTAGGTGCACCTGATTCAATTCCGCTAGGCTGTTTAGCCGTTCTCTACTCTCCTGCACTTGCAGCGATTTGATCTCGTAGGCCGAGATCGCTTTTAGTGCCGCTGGGCTATCGCTGAGTATGGTTATCCGCTCATTACGATAGCCGCGGTGGAGGTTTTTCTCTGTACACCGACTTATTGCTAAGACTTCGGCCTGGAAGACACTGGGGAATCTGCCCATCGGTATGGATAACCTTGTGCGTGGGCCCGCGATCCCTGCACCAATACCTTCCGACGTCTTCGAGCCGTCGGTGTACCACTTCAGTGTACTGTCCCTCAGCAACAGCTCAAGAGTGGAGTCATTCCACTCGTTCTTGCTGCCCAGGGTTACCTTGAATTTCCTCGTGAAGTTAACTGTCTTTGTAATCCCGTCCTTCGGGAGGAGGGCAATTGGATTACCGCCACTTATCACCTCCATCCTCTGGGTCGAGATTATTTTTCCTTTACCGCATCCCTCTGCCGTTATTTGCAGGAGTGAATGCTTGGCTACTTGGCCGATCACTATGTGGAGCGGTGTGAGTTCCAGCAGGACCTCCAGCGCCGCCGTTGGGCAGGTTCGCATAGCGCCCGTCATGCAGACGCATGCTAGCCGTTGGAGCCTCGATAGTCTCATCACCACCGAGGCCTGTGCCGCCACAGAGGCCCAGGACACCGCTCCATATGTCAC
This sequence comes from Bactrocera dorsalis, assembly GCF_023373825.1. Taxonomy (NCBI): domain Eukaryota; kingdom Metazoa; phylum Arthropoda; class Insecta; order Diptera; family Tephritidae; genus Bactrocera; species Bactrocera dorsalis. Next base: position 49,641,119 of record NC_064303.1, read on the forward strand.
GATCGGTCGCACAATCATGGTATACAACCACCTGACAATCCTTGGCTTGCAACCCCAGGATTTACCTGCCAGCCGATTGCACACCATTAAAGCCTTTGTCGCCTTGACCATGGTTTGGTCCACATGCTGCTTCCACCGCAAAGTGGAATCCAGAGTGAGACCGAGATATTTAACATTGCTGGTAATCTCAATCACTCTCCCCCCAAGTGTGAGGTTTCTAAGCCCGGGTAGGGATCTTCGCCTTGTAAATGGAACGATGGTAGTCTTCGAGGGGTTGATGCTCAGATCAACTCCCCTGCACCACTCCTTTGCCAGATTTAGACCTCGTTGCACTAGGTCACAGAGAGTGTCCTCGAACTTGCCTTTCGCTATGATCACAATATCGTCCGCATATCCTTGGCAGCGGATGCCGTTGTCGGTTAGCAGTGCTAACAGGTCATCCACGATAAGGCTCCACAGCAGGGGCGATAGTACACCACCCTGCGGACAGCCCCTTGTTGTGCCTAGGCGAATCTTTGTGCCCCCTGCAGTGGTCTCAGCAATCCTGGTGCGGAGTACCGCCTCTATCCATCTACGCACTGGTGCTGCCACATTCCTACCTTCCAGTGCCATTGCCACACTTCTATTAGAAGTGTTGTCAAAAGCTCCTTCAATATCCAAGAAGGCGCATAGCATGACTTCCTCTTTCTCCAGTGAACTCTCTATTTCGGAGGTCAACTGGTACAGAGCTGTGCTGGTTGATCTGCCAGCTCTGTATGCATGCTGAGCTGCATGCAGGGGTGCGGTCCTCAGCGCCTTAGACCTTAGATGATGATCTATTATCTTCTCCATAGTTTTCAGTAGGAAGGAGGTTAGGCTAATCGGCCTAAAAGATTTGGCCAACGAGTAGTCCTTCCTTCCCACTTTCGGTATGAAGATTACCTCAGCTGTCCTCCATGATTCAGGGATGTAGGCTAGCGCCAGGCTCTCCCTCAGCAGCCCAATCAGGTGTGGCATCAGAATCTGCTCACCCTGTTGTAGAAGCGCTGGGAAGATGCCGTCCACTCCCGGAGACTTGAACCTTTCGAACGAGGCCATTGCCCACCTGATCGAGTCCGCAGTAAACAGCTGTTTGGCGATAGCCCAATCAGTGCGGGATGGCCTATGTTCGGTTGAGGGCAGACACCGATAAACCGGGACAGTCTCCGGGAAGTGAGCACGCAAGAGCTCTGTAGCTCTGTCCTCCGCGCTGGTCTTGAATGTCCCGTCATTCTTTTTGATGGCTAGCACTGTAGCCGTCTTCCCTTTAGCCAGAGCTTTGTGCAGCCTGGCAGCTTCTGGTGTGGAGGAGACGTTTTCACAGAATCTCCTAAAGCTAGCCTGTTTTGCAGACCTGATCTCTTTATTGTATAGCGTCAGGTTGCTCCTGTACTCCTCCCAGACCCCTGTACGTTTTGCCTTATTAAATAGCCTCCGTACTTTCTTCCTTAGGTCTGCGAGTTTCCTTGTCCACCAAGAGCATTTGCGCCTGTCTGTGGGTGCAACTAAGGGGCAGCTGTCGTTGTACGCGTTAATAATGGACCCGTTAAGTGCGGTCAATCTGACCTCCATGCCCCGGCCCGTGGCGCTACTGTCAGTCTGCCCCTTCCTCCTTAACTCCTCGTCCAGCCTCTCCTTGAAGGTACTCCAGTTGGTCCTTCGAGGGTTGCGTCTAGGAGGGAACAGCTTGACCTCTGCCCTCAGCGCGAACCTTACAATTCTATGGTCCGACAGGGAGGGCTCCGTTGAGACTCTCCACTGCGAGACCATCCCTGTTGCAGGCTCATTACTGAGGGTGATGTCCAGCACCTCCCTCCTGCTTATAGTTACGAATGTGGGTTCGCACCCTACATTCTCTACCGCTAAATTTCTACCTACTACATATTCTAAAAGGGACTCACCTCTCGCGTTGCAGTCACCTCTCGCGTTGCAGTCGGCCCCATTCCGTGTGGTGGGCGTTCGCATCGCAGCCGATGATAAGCGGGAGCTTGTGCAGCCTACAGTGCTCCACCAACCTTTCCACCGCCTCCGGGGGTGCCGTTGCTGCCTCTCCCGGAAAGTATGCTGAGGCTAGGACGAAGTCTTTGCCCTCACTGTCCCTAGCCTGCACCGCCACCAAGTCTTGCGTCAGAAACTCTGAAATGCAAAAGAAATCAATATTGCTTCTGACAACTATACACGTCCTAGGCCTCTCGCTTGAGAGGTCCCAGATTACCTTGTTTGCCTCCGTCTTGAGGCCCTTTACCTCTCCTTTATGGATCCAAGGCTCTTGGATCAGCAGCGTGCCCAGTTTTTCCGCAGTGAACCTGCTTGTTATGACAGCTGAGGCTGCCGCCGCATGATGCAGGTTCACTTGGGCAATCTCCATGTTGACGGCCATCATAAATTGGGCTCGATGAGGGAAAGGTCCTCTACCCTGCCGTCAACCGCGCTGCTGTCGATTGAGTCTCCAAGTCCGTCTAGGAGCTCCTGCGTTGAGGGTAGCCCCATGCTCCGGCCATCGTCGGGGACGTCTGTAGTCGGCCCTGACACTGCCTGTTCAGTCCTGCTCCCGCAGGGCTGCTCCGACGACTCGTCCACCTCCATCTTCGTTTCCTCCGGGGCGGATACCGGCACTGCCTGGACGACTCGTCATGGCAGTCTACCTGCATCATACCTCCCCTGAAATCGATGCCCAGGAAGGACGCCGTGTAGTCCACTCCTTCACACACCTCGTCCATGAGGATGTCCTGCAGCACGGTAAGCTCCTCCGGTTTTAGCGCTTCTGCCGGGTACTTCAGAGGCAGAACAGCCATGCGGATGCCCCTAACAGCGTCCGCATACCCGCGCCGCACCTCCTCCACCCGGTGAGGAGCCGATCCAGATTGTTGGCCTCCGGTTTCCTTTGCGTCTGTGCCCCGCACCCTCTTGGATCGTGGTTGCTCCTGTGGCGTGATTTGGCCGCTTTTCCGTTTTTCGGCCCGGGCGCTTGTGCCTGCGGGCAATGCCCTGCTGTCGCCCCGCGCCGCACGGACAGCGTAGTGCTGACCGGGCCACGGCCGCCGCTACCGCTGCCCTGCGCGCGAGCTGGCACATTGTGGTCGCGTCCAGTCGCCGGGTTGACGTTGCTCCATTGGCTCTTGCTCCTGGCTAGAGCCTCTGCCTCCTCCGGGGCATCATGTAGGTGGCGTAGGTACCACCTCATGGTGGAGCCACTCATTCCTCTCCTGCGTGGATCCCCACACCCACCGGGTTGGCCAGCTTCTGGGAGGGGGCGTTGCCCACCTCTTCTGCGCCTTCTCCTCCTTCTCCTTTTAACGCCGTCAGGCTCTGCCCGACACTATTCACCAGAGGCCGACCCACTGCACCCTCCGGCGGGGGGTTTGCCGATGTTCCTAGGTGTTGCTTCAGTTCCAGGCGTACCCCCCAGGTGAGCTCCGCTGCCAGAGGGCACGTCGTCGTCATCCTCCCTGGCGTGCTCCTCGAACAGCGAGCGCTCCTCTGGCGTGAGAGCGTCAAAGTATTTAGGCTTACGCCTGGCTCCTCGACCCCCCTTACCCTCCGCTGCTACAGTCTCCTTCTCTTTATCCGCTACCGTTGTCCTCTGTCGTTGCCCTTTGTCCGTCATCAAATCCGGTTTTGTTGTTGTTTTTTTTGTTTGGTCGTTCATCTTGTTCGTACGACCCTTGGCTCAACAAGGTGAGCTGTCGGGTCTATGGTCTATATGGGGAACGGGAAGGTCCGCCACACCAGAGCCCCTTGGCGCGGTAAGGCCACCGTTACTTCCCAATTCGGCCCGGTGTTGGGAAGGCTCCGTTAAAATACAGCCGAATGTACCTCCTGGCTGCAAATCATCCAATGGGCACGGGTCGCATGACACCCTGGATTAGGAGGTGGTAGTCCTTGGTCGTCGCACGCATGCGGCTCCCGACAACCCGCCTGAATAGTGCTAGTCAGCACTATCCATGCCGGTTGGGGGGCGCCGAGTATGCCTTGCGACTAAGCCTCTGCACTTGATTATGTCCATTAGATTCCGGTTCTGTACTTCCAACGATGCGAGGATTTGGCACGATTCTTGGCTTGCCGATCCCACTTCTGATGTGGGAGATTTGCTTTTGGATGTCTCCATATCACTTTACTACACACTTTTACACTTCACAATTTTACACTTTACACTTTATACTCCACTTTTTATTTTACGAGCACAGCGAGTTCTGTTCCAATCAAGATCACTTCTTGAACTGACTCTGCGAGGACATTGCGCTTAATTATATACGCACGCCTTTATTGTTCTACAAGTACCTAACGGTTCCTGAGTTTCTTCACTCTGTTCGCAGAATACGATCAGACCTCACTCAGTAACAGTTTCTCTAGTCCTGTTACTATGCTTATATGCGCCGCCTACTTCAAATAACGTTGTGTCATACAGTCACCTACAAAATATTAGCACTACAAAATACGCATTTACAGTGACATACAAAATATGTACAAGCATAAGTGCTCCGCCATGTTCATATTTATCTTAATTTTCACTCAATACTCATCTAAAAAATCTGTAATTTTGGTTTGTTTACGTTCTCATCTGTCAAAATGAGGTTTCTCGCTATTTCCAATTTCTTTTGGAAAAAATCATAGCTATTGTGAATGGAAAAAGGCGATGAACTGAAAATGCCTCTAGTTCAACATACAAGCTATGATAGCTTATGATAAGCTAATAGCTTAATATGCTGGTCAAATAAAACACGCCTATTATAAGTTAACAAGAACCAAGATTGATTGTAATCCATTCGGTTTCTTCGAATAATGCCTGTTCTTCCGCAATATTTTTATACCCATCTAGAAGGAAACGTCGGATCATTAATTTGTAAATTATGTCATTGTGAGTGAAGCAACTTCTGTTATTGTGAAAAACTGGAGGGAACACTTTTCCAGCGTGCTGAGCGGCAGTGATATCTGACTGTTATCGACCAGTTTTTCACCATGTGCCAAGTCTTGGAAAAGATACGTGAAAGGAAAATCGAGACACCAAAATCTCCGTCAGGATCGGGAAAACTAAGATACCAAACGAGGTATCAGACAATGAGATTCCTTATCGTGTGACTTCTTCAATCTATTGCTGGAGTTGTAGAGCTAAAAATAGAAAAAATAATCTATAGAAGTGTACAGTTGCTGGCGTACGTCGATGATATTGATAATATTGGCTTCAACAACCGCGCCAAATATTTCCCGTCATCAAACAAACAGTCGTCGCACTTGCGACTTGACTCCTATGTCACTGTTGACAGTCATAATAAAATCTGGGAATAACTCTCGCCAACAGGTTCTACTTCGGGCAGAGTAGGCAATCGAGAAGTAAAATCCTCTCTCGACGAACAAAAGCCAAATTCTATAAGTCACTTTTGAAGTCATGGACGATGACATCATCTGATGAGTCGTCCTTAGCAGTGTTCGAGAGAAAGGCTTTGCAGAAGATTTATGGTTCTTTGCGAATTCGCAACGACGAATACCGCAGTCGATGGAACGATGAGTTGTACAAGATATACGCCAACGTTAACATAGTTCAATCTTATACAAGATTGTACCTGCGCGATTAAGTTCTTCAGCTCGAATTATTTTCACCAATAGCAGATTGAAGAAGTCGCATGAAAGAGACTCTGAAACCTTGTTTGGTTTTGATATTGCTCAACGTCAGTTTACACAGCCGTATTAATTTTGCGGGGATACCAAATTCTGACATATAAATATCAAAATTAAATTACAATGTATTTTTCAAAATATACGCTAAGAAATAATATATCCTGAAAATACATTTATAAAAGTGGAACATTTAAAAAATAACGGATGAATAGCTTTTTTCTTACTAAACAACTGCTTATCATATCTACTTGATATATACTATTCTTGTATTTTTTAGCCCAGAATTAGTCACTGCGTTATCAATCGCGGGGAGATTAGATTTTAATCCATTAACCGATGAACTTACTGGATCGGATGGCAAAAAATTCAAATTGACTGCCCCGTTTGGTGACGAATTACCTTCGAAAGGTTTTGACCCCGGAATGGATACGTTTGATGCACCACCTAAGGTAAATCTTTTCATAATTAATAATGTATATGTAAACGGTGTAATTCATCGCCCAATAGGGTAACTATCTCGTGAAAAATTTACCACGGTATAATACATTTTTGTAGGGGGTCACTTTTAAATGAATTTGCCTGAAATACCTTGGACAGAACTGGGTAAAATGGGATGAGAAATGAGGTTACTGTGTTTTCTCACTTTAGATAATAAACTCAACCGTAAAACCTCTTCTAGCGTTGGCACTGTAATTTGTCACAGAAATATAACGCGTGGGCCATCTAACGTTTTAAATTTGAATTATCTATATTTTGGCATTGGAAACGTCAAATACCATTCGGAAAGTGACAAATATTCAGTAAAAAGTCTACAATTTGCGAAATGGTTCGCTATTCACTAGAAAAAAGCCGTCTACAGTTCGCAGATTGGGCAGAAGATCGTTTCCGAGGATGGTCAATTTTACCGAAAAATCATCTTTTCGGACGAGGTTCATTTCCACCTCGATGGTTACGTTAAAAAGCAGAATTTTCGCATTTGGGGCACAAAACCCGCACGTAATCGTCGAGAAGCTAATGCACCCAGCACGAATCACTGTGTGGTGCGGATTTTGGTCTGGTGGAATCATCGGCCCATTTTTCTTCGAAAATGAAGAAGGAACCATTACCATCAATGGTGAGCGATATCGCGCAATGTTAACCGAATTTTTCTTCAAGCAAATTGAAGAGGAAAACTTGGACAACATTTGGTTCCAGCAGGACGGCGCTACGTGTCATACAGCAAACGCTACACTCAATCTTTTACGCCCTATCTTCGAAATTTACAATTTTATATGGCCCACCCTATAATTATACTCTTGCAGTATATTGTATAGAGTGTAATAGTTTTGTTCGCCTAACGTTGGTGTATGCCTACATTTCACTTGGTTAAAATAATTAACATCAAAAACTGGCTCAACAAACATATTTTCATTTGGTGTCAAGCTTTTCATTACAATGTCAAAACTGACTCGATGTAAAAGTGCATTTAAAATCTGCTGTTAATTTTTGGAGTCAGATGATTAACAACCCCTTTTCACTATAGAAGTGAATTGTAAACAGGCAATTTTGACAGCTGTTAAATTGAAAGTACGTTTTTTTTAAAGTGCGTGAAAGTGAAAAATGAATAAACTATGTCTTGCAACGACGTTAAATGGCAAGGCAAAAGCGAAAGACTCAGAAAAATAAATAATGCAATGGCGTATTATACCATAATTAAGGAATTTTCACCTGTGGATTTTACACCACACTTCGACTCAAATTGATTTCTAAGGACCCAAAGTGATTGAATAACTCCTAATTATAACTCTGGAAGACTTAAACTTTTTAGTGGTCGCTTTACCTAATATGTTAATAAAAATGAAAGAAGATTCTCTGAAATGATCTCGGGCGATGAAAGACTGGCGGTAACAATTTACTGCAGGCGATAGTTTTTCGAGGAACCCTATAGTTTCCATATCTGTTCTTATAACAGTGATTATAATAAGGTTCCTAACACTATCTAGAAAAAACATAAAAGCATTGTTCTGACGGCTACGATTGATACCGACTATAAAAATTGACGACACTTCTCCCTTAAAAATGTATTTGATAAAACCATTCAGCTTCCGCAATCAAGAAATGTCGTATAACATATAATATAAATAGGGAAACGACAAAATATTTAAATAAAGATTCTGTGCAAGCGCCTATAACAAAGCAAACTGACTATGTTTTTTTTTTTTAATTTGTAGAAGTCTGTATTTAAATTATAACTTTTACAGGTTTTTGAAATTACCGTTTACTACCGTTTATTTTTGCTAATTCAATTTCTGTTGATGTAAGGGTTGAACCCATCTTTGAATAAGTACTTTATACTGTTATTATCTAAATCCCTTTTTCCAATAAATAGCTTTTGTAATTTTTATCTTTCTTTGAATAAGTGCGATCAGATATATATACGCTAAATGGGAAGGTAAGATTTTGTGCTAACAGAAAAATTTTTTATTGCTGGACTGTATTGTTTGAGCACGCGTCAAAGATCGACAACAGCAAGAAATAAATACGCCATATTTTACAATTTTCTACGGTAAGGGCGGAAACGCTAGCCAGCCGTGGTTAATTGTAATAGCAGTTATGACTTTGATACAGTATCAGCCCTAAAATTAAACATTAAAATCTGTTGGATTCATAAAGGTAGATATAATTAGAAGCTCGTTCTATATGTGACACACAACTTTGCGCAAAATGCGCGAATTGCTCTTTTAAAATCAATACTTTTCTAACGCATATCTTCTTCTTCTTTACTGGCGTAGACACCGCTTAGGTCTTCCTCTTCCTCTGCTTCCCGCGGCGGGTACTGTGTCGAATCAGAGCTGGAGTGTTTTCATCCATCCGGACAACATGACCTAGCCAGCGTAGCCGCTGTCTTTTAATTCGCTGAACTCTGTCAATGTCATCATATATCTCGTACAGCTCATCGTTCCATCGAATGCGATATTCGCCGTGGCCAACGCGCAAAGGACCATAAATCTTTCGCAGAACTTATCACTCGAAAACTCGCAACGTCGACTCATCGGTTGTTGTCATCGACTTATAGAGTTTGCCTTTTGTTCGTCGAGAGAAGACTTTGTTTCTCAGTTACCTACTCAGTCCAAAGTAGCACCTGTTGGCAAGAGTAATCCTGCGTTGAATTTCCAGGCTGACATTGTTGGTGGTGTTAATGCTGGTTCCTAAATGAACGAAATAATCTACAACTTCAAAGTTATGACTGTCAACAGTGACGTGAGAGCCAAGTCGCGAGTGCGACGACTGTTTGTTTGATGACAGGAGATATTTCGTCTTGCCCTCGTTCAATGCCAGACCCATTTGCGTTGCTTCCTTGTTCAGTCTGGAGAAAGCAGCCACACTTATAAGGTCCATTCAGTTTGTTGACGGTGGGCTTTAATCTTTCACACAATACGCTCAATAGAACCTTGTACGCGATGTTGAGGAGGCTTATCCCACGGTAGTTGGCGCAGATTGGGGGTCTCCTTTTTTATGAATTGGGCATAGCACACTTAAATTCCAATCGAGCATGCTTTCATTCTACCATATTCTACAAAGAAGCTGATGCATGCACCTTGCCAGTTCTTCGCCTCCTTATTTGAATAGCTCGGCGGGATCCATCGGCCCTGCCGCTTTGTTGTTTTTTAGGCGGGTAATTGCTATTCGAATTTCTCCATGGTCGGGCAATGGAACGTCTGCTCCGTCGTCATCGATTGGGGTATCGGGTTCGTCTTCTCTTGGTGTTGTGCGTTCACTGCCATTCAGCAGGCTGGAGAAGTGTTCCCTCCATAATTTAAGTATGATCTGGGCATCGGTGGTTAGATCACCTTGGGGGGTTCTACAAGAGTATGCTCCGGTCTTGAAACCTTCTGTAAGTCGCCGCGTCTTTTCGTAGAATTTTCGAGCATTACCCCTGTCGGCCAGCTTATCAAGCTCTTCGTACTCACGCGTTTCGGCCTCTTTCTTCTTCTGTCTACAAATGCGTCTCGCTTCCCTCTTCCGCTGAAAGAAAAAAAAATTGAAAAGTTTATTAAACTTGAAGATATTTCCTACACAATGAACTACGATCTTTGAAAAATATAAAAAATTAACAAAATGGCGTAATTTCAAATAAAAAAACTTCGTTTTTTTTTTTTAGGAAAAAATGGTCGTTTTTTTTAATGCCAAATTGACAATTTTCAATCAATCAAAAAGATCGTAAGTCATTGCATATTAGATATATTCAGCAATACTCAGTTTTAATTTGAAGTCGATCCGTTAGTTTCTTGAGTTATGATGTCAGCAATTTTGAAAAATGTCGTTTCGAGACTAATATACATATATTTGCACCTCCGAGCGGTCGCTCTTTAGAACGCTGCCATCGAAAAACTATTCTATATACGACCTTCCCGATTTCACAGGATATTTACAGAAATATATTCTATCGAAAAAGCAAATAAAAAATTTTTTTTTTTGAAAGTGTCACGCTGGTATAGCCCCTTAAGTCTTTCCCAGGTTTATCTAATACGAGTAAGATAATCTACGACTTTTTCCATGATATTGGATAATATCCGAAACTAAGAATTGCATTGAAGAGCAAAGAGCAATATTAGGTAACTCCATTTTTGGGGTATTATTATTATGTAGTGGCGACTTTTTCTGGATTAAGTTCGTTTATGCTTCTAATAAATCCAGAAGTCTTAAATGACTCGAGTGACTCGTTAGCTGTGTTGCGTAAGCTAGGCAGATTAAAGTTGTTTTTTGGGCAGTTAGATTGAAATACCTTTTTAGTTGATTTGCAAAACAATTAGCCCTTTCCTTGTCACTTCGAGCCCAATTTCTACCCAAGTCTCGTACAGGCATGTCAATTGGTATCTTCATGATCTTCCGGGCTTACAATGAGAAGTTTGCTTGCTTGAATTTGGACACAGCTTCTTTATATACATTTCAGTGTTAAATTCTTTCTCGCGTTTAAGCACAGATTTCAATTGAAGCTGAGTGGAAAGTGAGCGATTTATCTGCCATTCTTGTCATGCACGCCTTTTTCATTTAGAAGCTTTTCTATTTCTCTATTAGTGATTTTTTTGAAACCGAGAGGCTTATAGCTTTTGTTTGGTGTTGCTAAGACATCTGTTTTAGTTATCATTTTGTTACGATTACTAGCCCAATATGTCGGCTTACCAGGAGATATTATGTCTAGGTTATTGAGCCTAATAGTGTGATACACTGTCGTCCTTTCAGATTAATTAATCGTGAGTCCCAATACATATGTTTTGCATTGTAATCTCCACCTGGTAGAAATCTTTGACCTAGCGTTTCAAAAAAAGTCTTTAAATTGGATTTTTGGAATTTTAAACCGAGGTGGACAGTATATAGCCGTCTGGTTTAGGCCCCCGAACCGATTTTTTATAGATATTGTTTTAAGTTATAATTACGCTGTATCATGAGATTCTAATGCGTGATGGCTTAATCGTTTTCTAACCAACACTGCTGTTCAACCATGTGCCTTTCCATCTGAGTGATTTGTAACATAGAGTCTAAATCCCGGTATAAAAAATTGTTTTTATTCGTAAGATGAGTTTCTGACAATAACATAACATCTATATCATTTTAATCAAGAAATCTAATAAGCTCCAATTTATGTTGCACGGTTAGCATTCCATATACAAATGTTCAATACGTTCATAGTTAGCTTAATAAAGTTTACAACATCTGGTTTTGTGATATGATTATCTCTTGAATCATATTTTGCATTGTAGATAAACAGGGGTGTTGTGGAATCTGATAGTTGTCGGAATCAAAATTGAAACGATCAAAAAAAGCAGTAGGGTGTCATGAATTCAGACATTATTGGTTTGATATTCGAAATGGAATTTGTATAGGGTTTGGGTGTCACGGAAACCAATTTTATCGGTTTTGCTGTCAGAAACAAAACAAGAAGATAAGATCAAGATATTTTATTGTTACGAATTGATTTATGTTTATTTCTATAGGAGAAAATATAAGATTAAAATGAAACGAAATGTCTTAATTATTGAGTTTTCGAAAAAATGCGGATATTTAAGGAGGGAGCCTGCTTTAGAAGCTTAAAAAATCGATTTTTTTTATGTTTTTTTTTTGCAAGGGAAAATTGATTAAAGCGAAATTTCTAGGGTTTGTAGTTATCACCAAAAAAATGTTACCTTATGTTGTTTAAACATATGTTCAAACTTAACTTTTCTTAGTTTGCTTAAGTTTAAATAGAAGATAATTTAATGCCAAAGATAATAAACTGCACAAGCGCTTATATTTGTATCTGCCAGACGCTCGGTCACTATTTCCCTTCTAGCTTCAAGAATATTTTGAATTTCCATCTATAACTTTAGGGACATATTCTTAGATAATTTTTAAAGAGATAAATTGTTTTTTGCTTAACAATTCAATTTTTGAAGTTTCTAAAGCAGTCTTCATAGTTTCAACGATTCCATTTGGTTGGTTTTGGGGCAATTGCATTTATGCAGTACTGAATTTCACCACATTTGCATAGCTTTCTTGTGTAGCACTATTTTTAAGATTACCCGGTTTGGAATGTAGGATGTAACTCACCACACAGACATTGCGTAGGGTGCAATATGCTTTCGTATGTCCATACTCTTGGCAGCTTGTGCATTGTACTGGACCATTCCTTTTATGTGATTCCTCAACGGTAATTTTGCGATGGATCATATACTATATATTAGATTGGAAATCGAATGTGTTTTAATTTTTCTTTAGTTGAGTAGAATTCTGTTAAAAATGTTTACTACTGATTTGAAACTAAAACCACCTTCATCCAGTGCTTCTTTAACATCGTTATAGTTCTTGTTATTATTTGATAAGTGTATTACAACATCCATAAATTTTTTTTCAGTGTATGTTTGAAGTTTTGTTTCATATATACGACACTTTTTTCAAGGGAACTATGTGGAAATGGTTTGTACATATTATATTGCATAGTTTGGAAACAAGCGCATTTGAGCTCCTCTCACACAAATATTATCAAATATCTCCCTATCGCTTTTTTGCTCTTTATTCAAGGCTTTATAAAAAGTGTTACAGTGATCGGATTTAGTTCAAATATGCGCCGTTTCGTTATATGTTTCCATCTAGATGTTAACTTCATAATACCCGATCATAGAAGCCCCCCTCCTTATAAGCGAAGAACTCGGACATCCACTTTTCGCAAGCCTCTTTTGAGTTCAACTTTACACCAAAAAGGGCATTCGCCATGGACAGGAGCAGGTGGTAATTATTTGGCGATATGTCCGGACTATATGGTGGCTGCGATAAAATCTCCCATCCGATCTCCCGTAGCTTCTGACGAGTCATCAACGAAGTGTTGTCCTGGTGGAACACTACACCCTTCCTGTTGGCCAATTCTAGACGCTTCTGGTCGGTCGCCTGCTTCAAGCATTGATTTTATCGGTATTCGTCGTCGCAGGTGTTCCGTCGGCTGGCTTATTCAGGATGTCGTTTACACCCGCTCTGAATTGTCGAAACCATCCCTCCGTAGTTCGAAGTGATTGAGTTCCATCCCCCAAAATACCATTAATCTCACGGAACGTTTCTCTAGCGGATTTGCCTTTAATGAAGGACAACTTTAAAATAGCGCGAATTTCGGCGTTAGTAAACTCCATGTTTACACGTCTATAACTGTTGAACGCAATATCTAAACTAATCATGCGTGATATCGTTTTGTAGGTGTATCTTTCAAAATGGATAGTATTGTCAGATACGAGCTCGTCGTTAGGTTTTTGCTTAGTAAAGCAAATCTGCTGCTACCGTTTGGCGTGCCTGGTTGAAATTTGTTGGTATGGACCTAATTGGACTATATTTCCTTTTTACGTTTATGTAGCGATCAATACCAGTATGAACAGATGGCCCGTTTTGCTTAGTATATTCTTACCTTGCATTTTGTTTTCTTTCGCTGTCCGAGTGTTTGCTGGTATCTGCATACTGGTTGCTGCCAGCACATTTGTTGTTGCCCGATTGCTGATTTCTACTGCTTGTGCTGACTGCGCCCTTTGCTTCGTTTCAATTTTAACTGATCGCTGCGATGACTCATCATCGCCGTTACATTTTTTATTGCCAGGAGTAGTTATTGTTAGTGTCGACAAAGCTGAAGTAGGCATTTAAGGAATGCCTACGGCTTTACTGGTGAAGCTACGAAGCACTCATTATTGTTTTTTTTTTTAACAATATCTTTGTAAATTAAAATTACATTCTAATCAGATTAGCAGTAATGTAAAAAAGTTCCTTGTAAAATTTGAATAAAAAAATGTGTTCTATTTTTCTAAACTCAATCTATTTGCTAATTTAATAATTAATGGAATGATTAAAGAAAATATTAAAACTCCACTGAAAACATGGAAGAATCCATATGCTACGAGATGTCAGAAACACATGTGCTAAGTGTTTTTTATACGTTGTCAAACAAGTCTTAATGATACTCCTGAGGAAATAAGCATATTTTTTGGCAATAGAGTACATAAAACTAAATTTTAATTGGAGCTGCGTCGACATTTCTATTGGAATGAAATTTAATTGCGAAGGATGCAATGGATATAGTAACTATTATCCATTTTCGTGATTTATGGAAGTAAGAACACCCGTTTGAATACATTTTTAGTCGAGGAGACATGAGTTAGTTTGTTTGTATATGTAGTTATCTAGGCCCTGTTTATGAAATTAGTGAAAGAGGTGGTTACAGTCATGCCGGGACACATTGCACGCAGGACATATGTCGGGATCGAATCTGGACAAGAGTTTAAACTGCTAGAATATCCAGAACGAAGTTACGCAGGAGCCATTCTAGATCTTCGGTCTGAAATGGGTGGTGATTTGACGACAAGTACGCAATTCACTAAGGGGGAGAGAAGATGTTAATGTCATTCCGTGCATGTCTGAATTTAGTTGCGTCCAACTAGAGTGGTAAATTGTTCAGTGTCGTCCATGTAATAAAGGAATGATTTCTCGAGTGAATAGCCGGAGCCGAGGAGACCGTGTTTCTTCGGATTGGACAAGGACTTGATAGTGGTAGTGTTTTCTCAATAGAGGTGATTATGGGTAGATGGACTAATGCGATATTAACATAGGTTATATATGAGTTGACTTCGCCAGTCTTTGTGCAGAATAACGAACCGTCAATTTGTTCCACCAGCACTAGTCCTAATATGTTTAATATTTTTAGCTTGACATCGCCTGAACGGAAGTAGCCTTAAAAGTCCAGCGCATTATACTTACGGTCATAAAGGCTGGTCCGCCAGGATCTTTAAGTATTACGTTGAAACCCGCACAGCTAAGAATTTCTGAACGGCTTTTTAGCATAGTTTCTTTGATTAGACTGGATGTCATGCAGCTTTTTTTTAAGTTTCAAAAACATGTTTTCTCATATGGAAAATAATACTATAAAAAAGATAAGTGCAAACTTTCAGGAACATCAATCAATAACTTTCAATTATAGAGGTAACAGATTCTAAAAATATGGGTTTGAGAAAAATGCTTTTGAAAATATTGGAAGATCGAATTATTATAGTGACTTACCAATCAATCAGCGAATCCAGCGCCAGTGTATACTGTTGTTGATTTTCTTGACGAACTTCTTTAATAGCTAATAAGCGTCACTCTCTGCTCATCCATTCTAGTGGCAAACGATTTGCATTGCCGGCTAACTTTATTGATTACTTACAAAAGCAATGAATATCCTTCATTGAACAATCCAGCTGCAATGTATAACACTATTTCAATTATTTATAAAATTACATGCAATAGATGGAGCCATCTTAAGACCTGTTCTGGCCTTAAGACTCTTAGGGAGTGGTTACGTGGCCCCATGTTGCTTGCGCAATACTGCGACACAAGCCTCTACGGCTGTGCAATCTGCACATAGTTCGCGCGCCGCGCCGCCACTCAACCCGAGTGACCAACAGAGGACCTCCACGGTCCCTAGGAGCTCAATCAGGAAACATAGCTCCCCATATAATTGTCCCCCCCAACCTTCATCCCGCTCTAATCCTCGTGCGAGAACCAACCAACAGCTCTTGGCCCCTTGCACAGTCCGTGTGTCAGACCGTCAAACGTCGGAACGTTACATCAGTCAAGTGCAATTCCTGTACTGGCTGGTCACTTCCCGGCGTGTTCCGGCCTGCGCACCACATGTGAGTGGAGAGAATCGTACGTTGCCCCTGTTGCAAGAGTCTGCCTCCGCAACTCACAACAGTGGCGTCGCCCACCAACACCCCAGCGCGACAACCGCCCCTGCGGGTTCTGCAGCTGCAACAACTACCACCCACACGTCAGATCTTCAGAGTTGTGTCGGTTTCAACGTAGTACGTAAAGATCGCGAGCGAGATAATGGTGGTGGCCTAGCCTTCATATTGCACAACACCATGCAGTATCGTCTAATCGATGAAGACATCGACCGCAGGGATACTACCCTAGAATGTCAGGGTATAGCTATCCGGTCAGGCGATGTCGAGCTCGAAAAATTTAATATATACATCACCCCAGTTACATGTTGCCCTACAGGATATCACCCGAATATATGTGCGATACTTCGTGGTGAAAACCGTTTGGTAATAGGCGACTTTAACGCGCACCACGATCTTTGGCATTCCTGCCTGCCTGTCAAATGACCGTAGGGGGATGGAGCTGGCGGAACAGATTTACGATTCGACATTTTGCACAATGAATGACGAAGCCCTCACCAGAGTTATGGGCACCTGTAATAGCTCGCCTGATATTACCATTGCTTGCGGTGGTCTGATAACAGCATAACCTATGCTAACTCTCGCATCAGACCATCTGCCCATAATTATCTCGATCGAGAAGCCTCCTGATTTTGCTTCTGTGGACAACCGTACCTTTATTAACTTTAACAAAGCTAATAGGGTCGGCTTCACAGAATTTACTGAGAGCACCTTCAACGCACTTCCTATGAACGTCAATTCCGCAAGGTGCTCGCAGCAGCTACCGCTCGCTTCATACCGGCTGGAAGAATAGCGCCCCAATTTCCCAGCCGAAGCAGCCGTTTTAGCTAATGAGCGCGACACCTTACGTCATGCCGATCCCGGGGATCCCCGAATAAGGGATCTCAATTTGGAGATTAGGCGTATGGTAAACGAAATGGATAGAGCACCTGAAGTCCTGTAACCTCTCCACCGGTGTGAGTAAGCTTAGGCCTACTGTCAAAGCTTTGTCTAACCCGAGAAGACATGACGATCGAGTTGAAGTTCAATTCAATGATCATGCCTCTTCGGACCCGAAGACGTGCGCGAGCTATTTTGGCCGGCAGTTTACACTGCACTCTTCGGTAGACAAAGCTAAACGATGTGTTAACCGGCGGCTGCGCAAAATGCCAAACGAAGGCGCGCCACTTTCACCGATGAGGAGGTTCAGGGTGTCATCAACAAGGCAAAATCCTCCAAATCTATTGGCCCTGATGAAATCAACATGCTTATGCTAAAGCATCTAGGCTCGACGAGAGTGAGTTATCTCATTAAGGTCCTCAACCAGTCGCTGACCACTCTTCAAATACCCTGAATACTGAAACCTGGGAAACCCGCCAACAAAGGGGAATCTCATCGTCCGATAACTCTCCTCTCCCCAGAAGTGAAGACACTTGAGGCCTTGCTACTCCCGACCTTCACTCACCACCTGAGCCTAGCCAGCCACCAGCATGGATTCCGAAAAGTGCACAGCACCACCACAGCACTTAGCGTCATAAACGCTCAGATAGTTCGTGGCCTTAACCAGAAACCACCTTGCGAAAGAAAGATCCTCGGAGCTTTTAACACGGTCAACCACACAACGCTACATTTAAAAAAAGTATGCTCCCTCCAGGGCTAAAGAGGTGGACCATAAACTATCTGAACGGTCGTCAGTCATCCGTACAATTCGAGGCGAAACATCCAAACTGAGAAGAATTAAACAGGGTGTTCCGCAGGGTGGTTTCCTCTCCCCGCTACTGTTTAACTTCTACTTCTCGAAACTCTCGCAACCACCAGAGGAGGTTTCCATAACCTCGTACGCTGATGACTGCACGATATTGGCACGGCAATGGAATCGATGGCATGAGTTCGAAGGTTAACAACTACCTCACCGACCTTTCTCGTTTCCTTTATGTACGGAACCTCACACTTTCCCCCCACCAATTCCACAGCGACCATATTTACAAACTGGACGAAGGAATATAGACTTGCACCCCTATTCTGTGCACCTGACAAATTCAACATATTTCTAATTTGTCAAATTTTTGAATTTATCAAGCAGTTGGTATTCTGTGTCTGAAATAAAAAGCTCTTTTCTTTATAAGTTGTTAAGATGTCAAATGCTCTTGACAGCAGTGCTCGTTTCGAAGTAAATATTATTATTTTACTTTTGTTATTATTGTTAAACGAAGATGAAAATTGTGAGAATAGGAATCGCGCGCGGCATTTAAAAAGTTTACGCGACGATAGCAATCCATTTTCTTTGAGCGAGAATACCTTTGTGCAAAATTTTCGATTAACTCGTGAAATTTGCCGCCGCCTAATTGATGAATTGGCCCCACATGATAATCAGAAAACGTCACTACCTTTATATGTAAGGGTTCTAGCAGCTTTGAACTTCTTTGGACACGGATCATATCAGAAATGTGTAGGTAACAATGTCAACTTGCCCATGAGTCAGTCATCCCTTTCGAGAAGTGTGCGAGCTGTAGCAAAACTTATTGTGAGGTGAAGGGAGGAGAAATAAAGTTTCCCAGTTCAATAGAGGAAAAAATTTTTATAAAAACGGGGCAAGTATTATTGTAATACAAATAATTATATGCTAATTTATTTGAAATATATTCCAGATTTTTTAGAAAATTTGGAATAAAAAGCACCATAGGAGCAATTGACTGCACGCATATTGCTATCATTGCTCCACCATCAAATAATGTCGAACGTCCTCTTAATTTATATTTAAATAGAAAAGGATTCTACAGTATCAATGTTGAAGCAGTAAGTTTTGTTTTTGCATGCACATACATATGTATATGCCAATGCAATTTTTGAATGTATTGTTTTTTAGGTTTGCGATCACCAATTATGTTTTACATTTGTAAATGCTAAATTTCCGGGTGCAACACATGACTCTGGAATTTGGGCAACTTCTGACCTACGAGAACATCTCATTCGTCAGCATACTAATACGTCTAAGCAACAACGGAGAGAATATTGGCTTCTTGGCGATCAAGGTTATCCTCTAGAACCGTGGCTTTTAACACCAGTGGGAACACCTAATACCCATAAAGAGCAAAAATACAACAAATTACATGGTTATGCAAGAAACTGCTTAGAGAGAGCATTTGGTGTTTTAAAATCTCGCTTCAGATGTTTGTTGAAGCACCGAGTTCTACATTATTCACACGAAATTTCCGCTTTGTTTGTTAGTACTTGCGTTATATTGCATAATATAATAACGAAAGCAGGCATTACGTTCAACGAAATAGATGACGGGGTTGCAGAAGACTTTGATTCTCCAATTAATGATTATAACTCTTCACAGTACATGCGCGAAGGTGAAAGAACAACATCAAGATATATATCAACTCTTTAGTTATATATACATATACATAAGCCAATCCATATACTTATGTACATATATAAATGTTCTCACAATTCGACTTTCGAAATACACCACTTACTTCCATTATTTATTTATTTATTTATCCTTTTTGTTAAAAGAAAACAAATTGAAGTTTGCATTCCATTTTTTTTTATTCTATTATAAAACAAAAAACCAAACTTATTAAATTCAATAAATATTAAATAAATAAAAATATTACACATACGTTATTTCAATTTTAATTAAACTTTAGATATTACTTTACATTATTAGTAAACGATTTTAGTAGTTCTGTTATAGAATTAGTTAGGCCTTGAATGGCCTGCATCATTTCACGATGCTCGTCGCCTCTCTTCCTCAGCAGCATTCCTTTTTGGTATATCAGCTATCAAAGTGCTGATAAGCTTATTTCGTGCCTTTCGTGATAGCACCGAAGTTGAAGCATCCTTAAAAGAAAAAAACGTAATAAGAAATTGCAAAAAAAAGTATATATTTTGTAATTATATCATAATGAAAACTTACCTGGTTTTCCAAGCTAAGATGCTTAGATGGTGTCGATGGACTTGCTGGATGTAGTCGGGATTTGGGGTTGCATCTACCTGACTGCATGATTGTAGAGGACTACCCATGGGTGAAGAAATTGCGCATTCATCCGTTTGCTCAATTGGCGTTAAACCTAGGCTTTGTACATTTTGTACCCCATCTACAGCAGCCGAACCGAATGTAGACAAAGCCATTTCTTCAAAGTTCGTCATCGGTTTGGAACTTGGACCTCCACCTGTGAGCCTTTGGTTCATTTTCAACCGCCTTGCACGAGTGCGCAGTTGGCTTTTCCAAACGCCTAACGTCTACAAATTAACACAATATAATAAATAAACGAAACATAAACTAAAATGTTACCTCTTTCCATTTTGCAGCACTTCGTGTTGGTCCTCTGCACGAATTAAGCTCATCTGCCAGCTACTGCCACAACTCCTTCATCTGTTGAGGCGTTTTTGGGCAATTTTTTCCCGTACCCATTTCTGGGCGTGCTTGGCAAAACGAAACATATGCCTCCAGTTGCTCGTGCGTAGCTCTACCGTGTTTGGGTTTACTACCAAATAAAAGTTAAATTATAAATTTTGTTAATAATTAAAATTTGAAAACTTACGTTGCAGAACAGTCCATTTTAACGAATAATTTGAATAGAAATCAGCTGTTTTCTATTTACATTATTTTGTTCACCATGCGTGTGGGGAAAGCTTTACGAATTGAAGCTTTTACTTTTAACAAGATTGCCACAGAATACCAAAATATATCTCGCTTGATAAATATTTGAGTTAATTGTCAATATTTTATTAATTTGTCAAAAGCACAGAATAGGGGTGTTGAGCTTAATATTTCAGTCGACGGCGTCAAAATTACGACTGTCAATAATCCTAAGATTTTAGGTGTAACATTCGATAGTCTATGCTCCTTCTATCTCCGACCGCGATTATCGCTAAGGTACAGAGCCGCAACAAAATCCTCAAGTTGCTAGCCGGCAGCACATGGGGAAAAGACAAAGAAACGTTGTTGGCAACATACAAGACAATCGGCCGGCCGGTCCTTAACTACGCTGTATGGTCGCCTGGATGCAGTAGCACGCAGATGAGGAAACTTCAGACCTGTCAAGATACTGCACTCCAGACCACGACGGGATGCCTTTTGATGTCTCCCGTAGAACACCTACACAGTGAGACGCTTATGCTCCCAGTTAAGGAGCATAATGAACTCCTCTCCAAGCTGGGATGTTTTCGTAGAAATCACCCCTGCAGCCATTTGCTTGGAATGGAACCGCCTCCTAGGAGCATCAAACGGTCGACGTCGTATAGTACGCCGACCGGACTTCGGACGCAACTGACTTTCGACAGGCACTGACCGCCATTCACAGCGGAGCCATCAACACCTTCACCGACTCCCTTCCCGTGAATGGCGTACTTAGAGTCAAATCACCACCCATAGCAGACGAAGAGCTCCAGCTGCCGCGAGTGACCCTAGCGCAACTTCGTTCTGGATACTGTAGCAGTTAAACTCCTACTTATCCCGAATAGACCCTAACATACCCAATGTATGTCCTGCATGCAAAGAGTCTCGGCATGATACTGACCGCCTCTTTGCATGCCCTACGAACCCTACTCATCCAACACCCTCCTCCCTATGGTCCGACCCCGTCGAAACAGCACGTTTCTTGGGCCTCCCGTTAGACGGCGTCGACGACAACACAAGTGACCCTTACCATCCTAACGGGAATTCGATGTTCCGTTAAAACAACAACAACCAGTAGCCTGAGTTTGTTTCAGGGGAGGTTTATTACAACTTTGAACCTACTCAAGTTGTATCCTCCAATTACCAACTTGGCAATGTCTCATACCGTGTGTTTGTTGCCAATGCTCTTCCCTGCCCAATCCTTCTTCCTTGCGGAGTAGCTCCTTTATGGTATTTGGACCTACCTCAGTAAAGGGTTCGGGTCCTACCATCTTGGTAGAGGCTACGGAGCAGGCGAGCTCGTCTGCCTGTTCGTTACCGGCTATACCTCTGTGACCAGGCACCCAGATTAGGTGTACCTGGTTACGTTCCGCATGGCTGTTCAGCCTTTTCCTACACTAGTAGCGATTTGATCTCGTAAGAAGAGATCTCTTTTAGAGCTGCTTGACTATCGCTGATAATGGCTATTCGCTCCTTGCGATAGTTGCGATGGAGGTTTATTTCTATACACCGAATTATGGCAAAAACTTCTGCCTGGGAACTCTCCCATGGGTATGGAGAGGGAAGTATCGCACACTGTTGATCATTCCTATCTCTTTGCCCCCAAGTGTGAGATTCCTGAGACCGGGTAGGGACCTGCGTCTCGTAAACGGGACTACGATCGTCTTGGAGGGGTTGATATTCAATTCAACCTTCCTACACCACCCTTTCGTCAGGTTTAGACCTCTTTGTATTAGGTCACAAAGAGTGTCCTCATATTTCTTCTTCTTTACTGGCGTAGACATCGCTTACGCGATTATAGTCGAGTCAACAACAACGCGCCAGTCGTTTCTTCTCTTCGCTACGTGGCGCCAATTGGATATTCCAAGCGTAGCCAGGTCCTTCTCCACTTGGTCCTTCCGAAGGAGTGGAGGTCTTCCTCTTCCTCTGCTTCCCGCGCTGGAGTGTTTTCATCCATCCGGACAACATGACCCAGCCAGCGTAGCCGCTGTCTTTTAATTCGCTGAACTATGTCAATGTCGTCGTATATCTCGTACAGCTCATCGTTCCATCGAATGCGATATTCGCCGTGGCCAACGCGCAAAGGACCATAAATCTTTCGCAGAACTTTTCTCTCGAAAACTCGCAACGTCGACTCATCGGTTGTTGTCATCGTCCAAGCCTCTGCACCATATAGCAGGACGGGAATTATGAGCGTCTTATAGAGTTTGGCATTTGTTCGTCGAGAGAGGACTTCACTTTTCAATTGCTTACTCAGTCCGAAGTAGCACCTGTTGGCAAGAGTACTCCTGCGTTGGATTTCCAGGCTGATATTGTTGGTGGTGTTAATGCTGGTTCCTAAATAGACGAAATTATCTACAACTTCAAAGTTATGAATGTCAACAGTGACGTGAGAGCCAAGTCGCCACTGCCAGACCCATTTGCGTTGCTTCCTTGTTCAGCCTGGAGAAAGCAGAACTAACGGCGCGGGTGTTGAGAACAATGATATCAATATCATCGGGAGGATGGAGTCATGTGTAGAAATTCATCGCCATTCACTTGGGAGTGGCCAGAAACGATTCTTTTACATATGACTCAAGCAGCTCACGACTTCCGGCCTTTGACCAAGTATCCTCTTGGTAGCCTAAGAACATCCGTTTGAAGGCGAGCTAAAGTCAGAAGGCGAAATATCCCCTACTTAGGGTTGTGCGCTGTGCTTGGGACCCGCCACGTAAAAAAAAAAAACACCCCCAATGAAAAAGCGTAAACAGCCTCGGATGAGTGACCCCCCTTTTGATGACGACCATGGCAAACGAATTAAGGACTATGATTTGAGGGCATGAACCTGGAATGTCCGGTCCCTTAATTGGGAAGGTGCCGCTGCCCAGCTGGTTGATGTCCTCGTGAAAATAAGGGCTGACTTCACCGCCGTCCTCATATTTACATTTGGCTATAATTACAATCTCGTCCGCATACCCTTGGCAGCGGATCCCATTGTCCGTTAGTAGTACTAACAGGTCGTCTAAGACCAGACTCCATTGCAGGGGTGATAACACACCTCCCTGTGGGCAGCCTCTTGTTGTGCCGAGACGAATCCTTTTATCACCTCCTGTGGTCTCAGCAACTCTGGTGCGCAGTACGGCTTCTATCCGTCTACGCACCGGTGCTGCCACATTCCTTTTCTCCAGTGCGCTGGCTACACTCCTGTGAGACGTGTAATCGAAGGTACTGGTAGATCTGCCCGCTCTGTAGGCGTGCTGAGCCGCATGCAGCGGTGCTCTCTTCAGCGCTTTCGTCCTTATTTCATGGTCCACGATCTTCTCCGTTTAGTAGGAAAGACGTTAGGCTGGTTGGCCTAAAAGTTTTCGCCAATGAGTAGTCTTTCCTTCCTACCTTGGGTATGAAGATCATCTTCGCTGTCCTCCATACTTCGGGGATGTACGCCATTGCGAGACTTTCTCTCAGCAGCCGAACCAGGTGAGGCAATAAAAACTGCTCCCCCTGTTGTAACAGCACTGGAAAGATGCCATCTACTCCCGGAGACTTGAATCTCTCAAACGGGGCCATTGCCCACGATCGAGTCCGAAGTAAATAACTGTTTGGCGATTCTCCAATCTTCGCGGGATGTCCTGTGTTCGATCACGGGTAGACATTGGTCGTCCCGAACTGTCTCCGGGAAGTGCGCCCGCAGAAGCTCCGTGGCTCTGTCCTCTGCGCTTGTCGTAAATGTCCCATTACCTCTTTTAATTGCTATTAGAGCTTAATGCAGCCGAGCCGCTTCTGGTGTAGAGGTGACATTCCCAGTTTCTCCGCTGTGAACCTGCTCGTTATGACAGCTGAAGATGCCGCCGCGTGATGCAGGTTCACTTGGGCGATTTACGTATTGACGGCCATTATAGTAATAGTTCGGGGAAGGGCAGCCCGCATCGGGATAGGAACATTGTCATGCTGTGCATGATAGGCAAATCCTCCGCCCTTCTCGCGCAGAGAACAGGACCCTTCCAGCTTTGGGGCGAACTCCCGCAGCCAGTTAGCAGACGTCTCGTCCTTGCAGTTCATTTGCAGTATACCTGCTTTAAATTCCACCCCCAGGAAGGACGCCGCGTATTCATTCCCTCTGAATACGTCTTCCATGAGGAGTTCCTGGAGCACGGTAAACTCCTCCGATTTCAGCGACTCCGCCGGGTACTTTCGAGGCAGTACAGCCATGCGTATGCTGTTAAAGGCAGATGCCTTTCCGCTCTTCCGCTTCGCGGTTTGAGCATACGGGTCCGAGGGTGCTGCCCTTCCATCGTCACGCTTTGCGGTCAAGGTTGCACTGACCGGGCCACGATTGCTGGTTCCGCTGACTTGCGCGCGAGCTGACACGGTTCTGTCACGCTCCTTTGCTGGGGATACGTTGCTCCCTTTGCTCGAGCTCCTGGCCATAGTCTCCGCTACCTCGGGAGTCTTCCCATCTCGGAGGTAACGCAGGTAGAATTTCATGCTGGCACCGCTCATACCCTTCCTGTGCGGGTCATCACACCCGCCGGGTTTGCCAGCTTTTAGGAGAGGGCGTTGCCACCCTCTTCTGCGCCTCCTCCTCCTTCTGCGAGCACCGTCGGGCACTGCTCGATGTAACTCACCCGAGTCCGACCCTCTACGCCTTCTGGCGGGAGTCTTGGCGGCGCTCGTAGTTGCTTCAGCGGCAACAAGCACTTTCGCCAGGCGAGCGCCGCTGCATGAGAGCATGTCGTCGTCATCCTCCCTGGCATGCTCCTCAAACAGCGCCCGCTCCTCTGGCATTAAGGAAACTAGCTCCTTGACCCCCCTTGTCTGCCGCTGCGCTGATTTCTTTTTCATTGTCCGTGTCCGTTATCCTTAGTTATTGCATTGTTTCCGGGTTGTTTGGTTTGGTTGTTGTTGTGTTTTGTGTGTTCATCTTATCCTTACGACACTTGGATCAACAAGGTGAGCTGTCGGTTCTATTGTTTTAATGGGGAACTAGGGGGTCTGTCACTCCCCCCAGAGCCCCTTGACGCGGTAAGGCCAAGGAGTCGCATAACACCCTGGATTAGGAGGTGGTAGCTATTGGTTGGCGCACGCATGCGGCACCCGACATCCTGCCTGGGCAGTGCCCATCAGCACCACCCACACTGGTTGGGGGATGCCGAGTATGGCTTGCGCCTAAGCCCCTGCACCACGGCAATGTGCCTACCATTCGCAGAGGCAAAAATGCGTTGTTTAAACATCATTCATAAATTTGTTGGATAAAAAATCTATGATATTTTGCCTTTAGGAAGCAATTGCCCGATGCATCTCGCATGTGCAGTTGTCAGACGACGGGTAGAATGCATTTCGCCATTTATGTCGGAAACAAAAAATTCAAAAAGATTCATATATTTTAATAATTTATCCTTTAGTTAAACTAAATATATTCCAAAAAAGTGTAAAATATTACATTTTTTATAAATGGAAAAAGAGGCTTTTGACCAAAAAATTTGACTTATGTTGTTTAAAAATATGTTCAAACTTGACTTTTCTTATTTTTTTTAGGTTAAATATATGACAATTTAATGCCAAAAATAATAAACTTTTCCCCAATTCCATACGACGTTGGTTTTTTTTTCTACCCTGCCCGCCAATTAAGAAAAATCGTAAAAAGGAAAACCCGAGAAATCGAGAAATCGCGCGTCAAAGTTTTCGCTTTCTGCTCACATATCTGCTAGACGCTGGGTCACTATTTCCCTTCTAGCTTCGAAAATATTTCGAGTTCCCATCTATAACTTTGGGAACATATTCTAAGATTATATTTAAAGAGATTTAAGCAAAAAAAAGCCATTTTTTGAAGCTTCTAAAGCAGACTCCCCCCTTAAACCATATTAAACCTCTGTCATTCCGCCCGACTCTTTATCATAAGACATCTTAAAAACTACTTCAAATTAAACTATTTAGGAATTATTTATGTATATATAACTATCTTTCAGAGCGGAGATGCTGTTAAAGTGGAAGTGGATCCAAAGAGTCAACGCCTCCAACTTTTAGATCCCTTTGACAAATGGAATGGCAAAGACTTAGTGGATATGACAGTTCTTATCAAAGTAAAAGGAAAATGTACAACAGATCACATTTCTGCTGCTGGACCTTGGTTGAAATACAGGGGGCATTTAGACAACATATCGAATAATATGTTTATAGGAGCTGTCAATTCGGAAAATAACGAAATGAATAAGATAAAAAATCAGCGGACGGGGCAATGGGGAGGAGTACCCGACGTTGCACGAGATTACAAGGCAAATGGCATTAAGTGGGTTGCAATTGGTGATGAAAACTATGGAGAAGGTTCATCACGCGAACACGCCGCTCTAGAACCACGACATCTTGGCGGTAGAGCAATTATTGTTAAATCATTTGCCCGCATTCACGAAACAAACTTAAAAAAACAGGGTTTATTACCTTTAACATTTGCAAATCCCGCCGACTACGATAAGGTATTTCTGGTGAAAAATATTTTACACAAAATAAATAATTTCTTTATTTGTATGCTTTTAGATTCAACCTGAAAGTAAAATTTCCCTCCTCGGGCTAGAAAAAATAGCACCAGGAAAACAAATTGATTGTGAGATTAAAACTGGCGACAAAACCGATAAAATTAAACTAAATCATACTCTAAATGATTTACAAATTGGTTGGTTTAAGGCTGGTAGCGCTCTTAATCGCATGAAAGAGCTAGCAAAATAACCAAATCAAAATTAAAAGCCAACCATCTTCTTCTTCTGATGCTGTTTAATTCAAATATTTTGTCATATTATATATTAATGGAAATTGCTGGTGCCTGTGTATATTTTTGAAGTCAAGTTACAACTTAGTAAATAATATCTTGTTGTTTTAATTTAAGTCTGTTTCTGCTCGCATGAGTTTATTTAATTTGTATTGTAGAACTAAATATTAGTAGCTTGGCTATATAAATAAAATAATGCAGGTAACAAAAAAATAATTTTATTTAATAACTACGGTAATTAATTTTGTAGAAATATAGGTTAAAAGTTATCAGTTAAATCTCTTTGCATTTCGGAGTAACAGATAAAGCTGAACCACAATTGGTATTAAGGAAACATCTCCACTAAAATTCATTCATATTCGACATTTGCTTATTAAAAATTGCTTATTAAAAAGTCATTATATTAGAAACACGATGATATCTAAAATATATTGTCCAAATTTCCTACTGGTATATAGTGACTGATATATAGTGGCTAATTTTTTACTCGTGTGTTTGTTTTTATTGTATTTCTAATGATATATATAAACAGAGTGCGTTCGAGATACAAACACATTGAAACATTTTCAGCTGTTCACTAACACTGTTACATTTTCTGGAATTTTCAATTAAATGGGATAATACGTAAGTAAGATAGAGAAAAACTATCGGCATTCTAAACATATTGTAATGTCAGTTAGCTAGAATAGGAGAGACGAATACCCAATTTTTTAAGAAGAAGAAAACGAAAAGCGCAGTTTCATGAATGATAAAAACAAAAATTGCGCAATGATGAGTTCAAATTTTGTTCGTTGTTCGTTGTATTGGAGGCATACAAAATCATGAATATCATCAAAAGTTAACATCAATATAAGTGAATATTTTATAGTGAACATTTACCTACATATTCATTTAATTGAATTTTCATTGTATTATTTAATTTTGTCTCTTTGCTGTGTTTGTTTCAACCATATACATTTATGTAAATAAAAAGATTGAATATTTTGTAACCAAGTATCAATACACTAAGTGTGTATTTATTGTCTTATTTAATTTTCTTTTTTTATTATACATATGTATGTTCAATTAAGTTTTTATTTAAGGAACGAATCCTAAAATATATTCTAGCTCTGAAAAATAATTCTTTTATTTTCGAGCTACAATTTACAAAATTACTTAAATCTACGAGGTGTGTTCAAAAAGTATCGTGAATTTTGTGTTTTTTCAAAAATTATTTATTTATTCATGAATATTTATTTTGTCCCCTTCAAAGTAATCCCCATGAGATATTATACATTTGTGTCAACGGGTTTTCCAATCTTCGAAGCACTTCAAAAAATCATTATTTTTGTCTTCTTCAGCTCCTCCTTCGATGCCGTCTTTATCTCGTCAAGAGAAGCGTAACGTCGTCCTTTCATGGGCCTCTTCAGTTTAGGGAACAAGAAAAAGTCACAGGAGGCCAGATCTGGGGAATACGGTGGCTGCGGCATCATTAGTGTGTTGTTTTTGGCCAAAAAGTCGCACACAAGCAACGATGTGTGAGCAGGGGCGTTATCGTGGTGCAAAAGCCAATTTTTGTTCTTCCACAAATCCGGGCGTTTCTGGCGGATTGCTTCGCGCAAATTGCGCATAACTTGCAGGTAATATTCCTTATTGACCGTTCTTCCCTGTGGCAAGAACTCATGATGCACCACGCCCCTGCAATCGAAGAAAACTGTCAGTTACGATTCGCGATACTTTTTAAACACACCTCGTATGTGCTTTTGGACGTAATTTGTGCATATGTGCAAATCGGTACCATTAACGTCGTCAAATACTGCTTGCAAGGCTCTCATATGCTCCATCAACATATGTACATATCTGTTGGATAGAACCATCAAATATTGTGGTACCGTCACCATCGTCTGGTGGCCATGCAGGTATGATGTATTAATATATAAATAAATTAGTATTTGCTTAAAAAAATATATTTATGTTTTTCAGATATATTCCAAAAGCTGGATGCCATTGAGACCCGTTTCACTGCAATTTAAAAGACCCTAACAAAGTAAGTAACGCAGTATTACATTACCAAATTAAAACAGAAGCTAATTTTAATCAGCCCTATTCTGCATTTCGACTCGAATCGAAAATTTTTCAGTTTGGCAACTTTGGTATTCTGCGTTTCGATTAGTTTCGATCAATCTTCGAAATTTCCAATTTTATGTATTCTACATTGCGATCGTAGTTCCGTTTTTGTAAGTTGAAATTTTGTTGGCGGAGAGCGGTTATATTTTGGTTTTAGTGTACTTTTACAATATAATTTTCCCAAAAATGTGAGTAAAATTTGTTGTTGATAGTTTTAGAAGTCACCAACATGATTTATTTAAGTTTTTTGTGCTTTAATGATGTTTTTTGATATATTTGTAGGTCAAAAACAACAACACCAGCTGTAAATGAAATAAAAGCATTTACTTTTTTAATATAGGAGCTGTAAAATGCACTGAATGCAATTGTTTTTATTTAATAGAGTAATGTAGAGCATATTTTGAATAGAATAAAAAATGAAAGTATGATGTCTCTAATACGGTTTGCCATGGAAGCATAATTGGGGTCATTGCTTTATTCTTCTTCCTCTTTCTCACGGTTTTCAAAATCGAATTCATTTGCGCTCAAATCATCCACTTTGTAGTAGATGCAGATATTATGGAGGGCACAAGCAACGTTTACAATTTGACATGCTTTTTCCGGTGAGTAGTGTAGTTCTCGAGCACCCAACAATAATTTGTGTATTTTTGCTTTGTTATGTTTCATTTTCACACGTTTCAAGGCAAACAGCTGACTTCGAAAGAGCTACAGCTCTTCCTCTTCTTCTTTCAATCCAATCGTAACTCAGAATACCTACCTTAGATTCAGACGGAGCGTAGAGCGGGAACGTAATCGAAATGCAGAATAGGGCTGAATATATTAATTTTCTAGATGCCAGAAAAGGCCGAGATGCAGACGCAGAGTAAATTATTGCGCGCATGCCGCGTCAAGACGCAAAGACGAACCTTTCAATTAGCCGCATGACCGGTGACTTGGAGGATGAGCATTACGTGGAACTCGCGTCGAAATTGCCTATGTCATCGGAAGAGCACGTGTGCTTCGGGGAAGACAAACATTCACAAATGAAAATGGATATTAGTTTTAAGTTGTATATATTAGTTCTAAGTTGTACATATTCGTTTAAAGTAGAAGTCTCTAAATTTACTTTTACGAATATGCTTTTTTAACTAACTTATAACTTTTATACTGAAATAAACTTAATCTTATGTTTAAGCAAATATGATTTTATTATTAAATGATGCGAAATAATAAAAAAAAACTGAGTTTTATTTAAAAGAATTGAATTTGCCAGAAGTAACAAATGGGTAATAGATAATATTGTTACTGCTTGCTCCTGCTAACATGTTTATATGTTATAGGTAACAAACTGATAACCAAAATAATAACGCTAACAAATACTTTTTGTTATCCGTAACACATATGTGAGCTATGCGCTACAAAATAATTTGTTACCCGTAACATACTGTGAAGAGATTTGCTAACAAATGTATGTATTCTGTTAGAACCACGCAGCATGCGATATTTGCCATTGGTTAGAGCGAGATAACCGTTGAACATCAAATAGCTATGTGTTACTTTTTTCCCACTCTCTGAACAAAAGTGACAAATATTTTAACGAATGCAAAAGTGAACAATAACAAGTCGCTTACACGTTTGCTAACAGCTACCCGTTTTGCAGGGGTATTAACTACTTGTACATTTGAGTAAAGTTATCAAAAATGTTTACTTTTGTTCTGTGAGTGCGAAAAAATATTATCACATTGCCCATAGGATGTTCAATGACTTTGCCGCTATTTACAATTATAGTAGGTTGTTGTTGCAACAGTTATCTAATCAAAGCTTGGGTGGTAAGGTTCAGGTAAGTTGTCATCGAGGTCATCTAACATTAGGCCCAGGAAACGTAGTAACGTGTTAGATGAGTGGGGTTAACTGGGCTTACAAAGTCATGCAGATATTGTAGAATATGACAGGTTCTCTCTGATTTGTCTTCAATATGTAACCCATTAGCTTTATTTATGTTTATAGTCTTTTAAAGGTACCAAATACATTTGTTTACGAATGATTACACTTGTATTATCCATAACATAAGGATTTGTTATTCAAATATCTGTTAGTGTTATTGTTTTGCTTGACTATTTGTTACCTTTAACATGTTAGCGTATTTGTCAACAGTAGCAATCATATCTGTTACTTCGGTTTCCCTTGATATGTCGTTTTATTAGCTACATCTCTCGCAAGTCCGTTCGAACGATTTTGGTGGATTTTTTGGGTATGAAACGCGTTCTTGCTCGACTCACTCCGATAAAGCTGAATTTTCTTGAAAAGAGCACCGTAAACAGATCTCTTTGGACATGCTTGATCGTGTCAATTCCGATCCCAGGAACCAGGAAAAGCATCTCAAAAATAAAGATAATGCTCATCGTTTTTTCGATCTTTGTGGTTTACTGCATCATGAATTTGTTCCTGAGAGATAGACGTGAATCATGGATTT
This sequence comes from Bactrocera dorsalis, assembly GCF_023373825.1. Classification (NCBI taxonomy): domain Eukaryota; kingdom Metazoa; phylum Arthropoda; class Insecta; order Diptera; family Tephritidae; genus Bactrocera; species Bactrocera dorsalis. Next base: position 49,672,867 of record NC_064303.1, read on the forward strand.
TACACGACCAAATTTAAAGTCAAAAACTAAATAAATACCATCGATCAACTATTGATTCACCAGATTTGTCTCCGTGTGATTTTTTCGTTTTCCCCAAAGTTTAATTTCCGTTCCGAGGAACCCGTTTTCAGTCGATCGACGAGATAAAGCAAAATTCGAAAATAGGATATGAAAATCATTGGCATAAGTGTTTTAGATCTGGTGGGGATTATTTTGATGGCGACAAATTAAATTTTGATGAATAATTAAATATTTTGCGTTTTATTTACACTACTCTTTTGCCACAGTGTACGGCTAATATGTTTAAATTTAAATCTTAACACCTAGTTATTATATATAATATTTGAGCATTGAATTTTCTTTTACAGCCCACGAAATATGTATAGTGTACAAACAAATATTTCAATCGAATTATTAATAACTTCTATGGTTACCGTTAGCCAAAATAACGGTGTTTATTCGCCTCGGCAGGGATTCAATTAAAGAGCGAAGGGTAGAAATCGGTATTTTCTTCCATTCAGCTTCAATGCACTTCCTTAGATCTCCAGCAGTATCAAATTGTCCACCACCGGAAATCTTGATGCGAAAGATTCCCGGAGATTTTTCATGGTGCTTAAGTCAGGACTTATGGCGGACCAGTTCATTAATGCTATATTTCTGTCCATAAAGAAACGTTGCAGCAGCATTGTGTATCGCGGCGTTATCTTGCTGAAAATCCATGGTTCCTTACAAAATCGTTCCGAAAATCCTATTAAGACGCTGTTTAATAGTTTAATATAACTCATAGCATTCATTTTATGCGATACAAAATAAATTGGGGTTGCACCATTATATCCGAAAGTCCCCCATACCATTAGAGATCCTCCCTGGAAGTTTCTAGAATGCCTTGTTTCTAGTAGTCGTCGAATATCTCTCCAATATATGTCATCGCCATCGGGGCCATCTAAATTAACATGTTTCATCACTAAAAACTACTTTTTCCACTCGTCGTCCCACAATATGTGCCTTTGGGCATATTGCATCCTTGCAGTTTTGTGTCGAGGTAGCAACTTAGGTTGAGGCGTTCGTTTGACATACTGGATGTTACTATTCTCTTTTAAAATCTGCAAAACTCGACTGGTGGACACTTCGAGCTTTAGTTGAAACCTAATTTTTGCTGGGGAAATGACATACATTTTACCACGTTTTAGGAATTTTTTTTTATGCGACAACAAAATTCAATCATTTTAATTTTTTAAAATATTTTTATTTGTATTTTGAAATGTACAAAAATTTTTTTTTTTTCGTTTTTTACATTTTTAATATATATTTTTTATTTAATCAAAGTAGTCCCCAACAAAAAAAAGTAGTTTACTGGTCATGGTGATAGCGGCTGTTCATGTTGTCTGAAATAAAAAAATCGAATAAATTTTTATTAAGTAGTTCTGCGGCTATCGTTCCTACCAAATATAATCATTTTCATTAAAAATATGTCGAACAACAAAAAAAAGTCACGAAAATCTTGTTTTTTTCGTTAAAAATCGTTTAAAAAAATATGAAAAAATTTTGAAAATAAACAATTCTGGTAGTAAATCAGTAGAAGAACATATGTAAATTTTAAAGCACTCGGTTGAATACTTTTATTTTTAGGACCATGACAGTCTCAGAAAATGATGAGCTGTAACTTATCAAATACTATGAATTTCGTTCTGAATTTTTTAGAGCATGTTTTCAATAGGTTTTACTGTCAAAATATAAAAAAATCGATTTTTCGAAGTGATTACGTGAGAATTGGAGCACGATCAGTCACTTTTCAGCTATACATATCCCTTATTGTAGCTCCACATTCCCACATCGTTTGAATTTTAGTGCGCTAAACAAGCGATAAATGGGTTCCACGAGGCATTTTGAAATTAAGCTTGCTTGGATGAACAGTCACAAAATCTATTAGATTTCATTATTCAGAGATGTTTTTTCACTTGAATGAAAATAAATATGTCGATTACAAATATTAAATTTTCTATAACATAGTCAAAAAACATAATTATCCATAAAAAGTATATGTTGACTTTGTTTCATAATATTTACGAAATTTATGTAAAATTGAATTATTTTTAACCTTTTCGTATTTGAGTTGCTTACAAAATATATAAAAAACGACAATAAATGAATATCTATGATTATCTATATTCAGTATATTCAAAATGGCAGACAAGAGTTCTTTTTCTCAAATTTGAGGCAATATTTTGAGACTAACACTTGAGACTGTTAAGTGAATAGTAACTAGCCTCAAATTGAGACTTTACCTCAAAATGTCTCATATAGAGACTGGTTACAGAATCCCGCTATTAGACACTAAAAAGAGAAAACAATTTATACAAACAATTTTTTTTTTACAGCAATGAATCTAATTTCACCTGAAAATCGACATACCCAAATGAAAAAATGCGTCAATTATTTCCATTATGAATAGTGAATACAGAATTCTCAATAAATTTACCGAATCAGTCGTTCATATATCACTGGATTCTGCAATGGGTGCTCTCTTGACCTTGCATATTTTAGTATAGGGTTTTTGCATTTGTGTCATCGTGCAATCTTGCAAGAGCAAGAGAATTCCTGTAATATTTACACGGTGTAAAAGTCGATAAATTTTAATAAATTTATGTGTATTTCACAGGGTAGGTTCCAGCTCTCAACAAATGTAAAAACTTCATATTAAAAATTCTTAAGAAATGGTCCTGCGGTAAATTTTTTTTGTGCTGGTATGCAGCTCTGAAGAAATGTAGTAATAATTTTTAATACATTTTTTCAATAAAATGCGAATATGACAACGCTGGTTTCGCGAAGAAACATGAAATCAACAATTGTTACTTGAAGGAAATTCAAAGTAATTGTTAATTCATCGAAAATTAGTTAAAATCATTATTATGAATATAGTTATTTCTGAAATGATTTATAAAACTTACCAAACATCAACCACATTCCTTAAATCGCAAGGAAAATGTTTACATTGTATACCAGTGGTTCCCAAACTTATTTTGCCTACCGCCCACTTTGAGAATAAATATTTTTTTAGCGCCCCCATTTTTTCACCTATTTAAAAACCACTATAACTTCAAATTTATTGTTGTGACCTATATATGTATGTATATTAACGGAGAATTCTAAACGAAACTTTTACTATAACCAGCAACTTGAAACCTGAGCGCAGTAGGTAACATACAACGGCGCTTAGGTTTCAAGTTAACTCTTACGGGCTCCACCTGCCAATAATAATGATTATTGAAACACAACTTTATAGTATTAAAACAAAGAATCTTTTATTAAAAATAAAACTAAAATAATCGATCCATATATAAAAACTAATGTGAAGGATGAATCTGATGCTGTTTAATAAGTTTGTTAATATCAGGTTCCAATTTGGGGTGCGCGCAGAGTGGGCGCTTAAAGCCGAGCCGAGCGGAAATTCGCGTGCTGCGTAAATGGGAAAATGCGCTCGGCTCGGCTTCAAGCGTTCACTCTGCAGGCACCCTTACTCAAGAACAGTCACAATTCGCCACGTTCGGTAACAAGCAAACGATTTCTATTTTTAGTAAGCAGTGTTGTCACAGCACTAAATCCACGTTCACACAAATATGACGATGGGAATGCTATCAAGAATCGTTGAACGATTGACCACAATCCAGGGTACAATTGCGAGATCGGTTTTTGTAGCCGAAGTTCTTGGTAACCATTTTTGAACTTGATTTTTATTTCTTCGTTTGTTGTCAATTCTATAAGTTCTTCTTCCAGCTGAGATAACATTGCTGTATTGACATTTGAAAACGGATCCAACACCCAGTCTGGTATTTCCAAGTTCAAAATGTCCTGGTATCGTTCGGTGAAGTCAATGTGGAAGTTTTCCAAATGTTGGCAGTAGGCAAACAATTCGTCGTTACTGCATGATACTGATAAATTCGGAAAATTGTGAAACTCATGTCTGCCCAGATTCTTTTTTGTAGAAGCAGTTTGGCTGCGAAAGCAGCAACGACGTTTTTTGTTTTAATTAACTTTAGTTTATTGCCTTGCAGTTGGAGATTCATGTCGTTGAACAATTTATACAGGTCTGTCATGTAAGCTATATCATTCTTTGATGTTATGAGCTTGTCTAGAAATTCTGTATCTTTAGTTTCCAAGAACTCTATAACAGAGTCAAACAGGTTGTAGAATCGAGTCAGACAATTGCCTCTTGATAGCCAACGAATTTCCGTATGAAACAACAAACGATTGAAATCCTTGTCATTAGTAACACAAAGCTGATGAAATAATCTATCATTCAAAGAGCTGTTGCGGATTTGATGACATATTGCAGTGATTGAAATAGTTTTTCACTTAAGTTTCTAGCAACTAAATGTTGTCTATGAATAAGGCAATGTACACCAAGGACATCTGGAATTTTATGTTTTAAGTGCGCTATTAAGCCTCTATGGCACCCTATCATAGCCGGAGCGCCATCCGTAGCAGTTGAAATAATATTTTTCAAAGGAATCTCTTTCTCATCGCAAAACTTTTTCAATATATTGAGTATGGTTTCGTCTTTTGTATCGGTCTCTAAATTTCTAGCAAATAATAGTTCTTCACATATTTTCTCATCTTTAATAAACCTCACGTAAGACAACAACAATGCTTCATTAGTTGGTAAAGTGGACTCATCGAGCTGAATTGAGAACTGGCTTGTCCTCAGGTGATCGCACAATGATTCTTCAATGTGTTCAGCCATTTCATCAATTCGTCTTTGCACAGAATTATTACTCAAAGGAATTTTTCGGATAATATCTGCGGCCGGTTTATGAAGCACGGTAGTTATTACTTCATTTATTGCTGGCAATGTTAACTCTTCTGCGATGTTATGTGGTTTGCATTTTTGAGCAATTAACAAAGAGATATTGTACGAAGCTCGAAATCCGTCGTCATCTTGCTTAGCAGCCGCCGAAAGTAGTTTTGCTACACTTGGCTGAGTATTATGCTTCATCTCTAGGTCTTGAAAATATGCTACATTCTTGTTCCTCTTATATGGATGCATTTTATTCAAATGATCTTGCAGTCTTGAAGGCTTCATTGCTTCATTCGAAAATGTTTTTAGACATAGAAGACACAAAGGCAAGAATGGGTTTGTGGGATTTTCAATGAATCCGAATTTAATGTATTCGGCACAGTATTGCCGTCTCTTCTTTTTTACTTCCGACATTGTTTTGCTTTGAGAAATACGTTTAACTTCGGGAGTAGTGTAAAGGAGGCGTAAGTAATGCTCATCTATTGCGCGCAAAACCACAAATGAATATAAAATAAATCTTACATTGTTTATATAGGAATGCAAAAATATGATTTCTTATTTTTCCTAGAAATACATTTGTAAAAAAAGAATCTTTCTCCTTTTCGTATTATCTTATTTTTTCCTGAAATACATTTGTAAGAAAGGATAAAGATCCTTTTTTTATTTTCCACATAAAAGATTTAAGGAGTTCAAAAGCTCAAAACGTGCGCTACATCAGCTACCAACCCGACGTCATTTCGCAAGTGATAAAATAAATTTTTCAAGAGCTCAAAGCATGCGCTACATCAGCTCAAACCTACCTACCCTACACCTTTGCGCAAATGATTATATTATGATCGCAAATGCCCACATACAGATTTGGCAATGGCAATAGCAATACGTTTGACAGTTAATATTCTATAAATTCTATCCTGACGAGATGCCCCGTTATGAGACGGAGCGACCGATTGACATGATTTTCATTTTTTCTATATTCAATAAAATAGGACAGATATATGAACTACGCGGAGAGAAATATAAAACCGAGTTTGAGCAATCTTTTAATTTATATTAGTTGATGTTCACAAGTTGTTGTTGAGAGTCGTGAACTCATGTAGTTGTTGTCTAAGAGGCCTCCTAGCTAAATAAAATTACAAATAACCCCCCAGGCGTCTACACAACGCCCCATTTTGTTGTATACTTACACACTGGTATAGTTTCTTTGTTTATTTTCTCTTTCTATTGCTCTTCTAATATGCATCATTCACAATGCGTAACCTGCTGTCATATCTACTTGACTACAGCTCAAGAAATCAGGAATTTTTTTTTTTGAGTATTTACTAGAGAGCTGGAACCCTATATGGTAATATATAAAATACATTAAGGATTTATATTTTAACAAAAGTACATTCTGTTAACTTAAATTAATTTGTTTATTTGGCTTACAACTGGATAATCGATAAATTCCTAACATGGTTCTGAAATAGGGTAGCGAATTTCAATATAATTGTTAGAGCTTTAATCCATTTTTTCAAGATAGATAGATATCTAAAAAACAAAGGTTTAATTTTGTCACTGCATTCCAGGTAATTACCTTACAAGGCGGTTAAAAGTTAAGTAACTGGTCACCAATAGGTTGTCAGTAATTAATGCATTCGTCATCCGATAGGTTACTTTTGTTGAAGCCTCGGAAAGGAAGTAACTATTTATCCTTCTTCAATGACTAGCTTACTCCCTATCTCATTGATTTTGCGCAAATGCTATAAATATTTTCTTGCTCTTGTTTGTTAGCCATCTGTCATTGAAAATAATTTGTTTGGTTACATATGAGTTACAAAAAACTGGCCGATAGGTCATTTTTATTAATTGGTCACAGAAAACTGGTGCATCGGTTAACTATGAGTAATTTGTTTCATTATTCTTTGATTACCACTGCCTATCGTATCGGTCACCTTTTTCCTTATAAATAAAACAATTGAAATTTGTACTTTATATTATAGCAGTTATATTTTTTCTCTCTATTTTTTGTAATTATTTAGAACTCGCTTTTAAAAATTGCCATTTAGTTATACATTACAAACTAAATTTTTATTATTACAATTATTTTAGATTAGCTTTTAAATATTAATATTTATATAATTATCGGGATAATTTATAAAAAAAATTATTTTATGAAACTTTCATATTTATATAGACATTGCTCACATTATAAACAATGATGCAATTTGGTCAATAATGTGTCCAGTCACCACCGACGCCGATAATTGCCTGGCATCTGTGAGGAATGCTTTCTACTAATTTGACGGCGTATGCTAGTGGCAAGGGTCTCCAGATCCGACGAATTTTGTAAGACAACTGGTTCAAAGTGTGTGTGCGTCTTCCACGAAGCTTCTGTTTAATATATTCCCACACATTTTCAATACGGTTTACATCGGGCGACTGCGACGGCTAATCCAGTGTAACGATGCCAGGTTGAGTTTTCCATTTTTTCTGATGAACCATCGTTTGGCAGATAGTAGTAAAGATTTTTTGCAAATTTTTATAATTTTCTCGGCATTTAAGTTGTCAGTATAGAGGTACAAAGTGCCGAACCCCTGCTTTGAGAAGCAGCCCCAAAGATACACCTTTATTCCATGTTATATGGTCCGATGAACAAGCCTTTTTGTGGAAGTTGACCAGGCTCGCGTGAGGACAGAACGTGCCCACATAGAACATTCATCAGTAAAAATTACATTTTCAAAATCTCTATCAATATTCTTATGTGCCCAAGCGAGATGCTTTGTCACAAGTTTTCCAGTTAACAGAAGCTTCTTCATTGTGTTGCGCTATTTCAGATCATGAGTATTACGAAGGGTTCGGATAGTTTCGTAGGATATATCTAAACCTTTTGTGTTCCTCAAATATATTGTAATGAAGGGACACCTTCTCATGTGAACTCGAAGTACAGCCTCCTACCTCGTCACCGAAAGTGGTGGAAATAGACTCTGTTGGACCTGAAGTATTTACATTGTCCTGTTCGTCAGGTTCGCAAAAACTACCTTTAACTAAACTACCACAGTCCGAAACTAACGCCAAATTTTTATCGGGGACTGCCCCTTTCGATAATCTTAATCTATTTTGGTGGTGGAGCGAGAAATGCCTATCGCAGGTGCATCCATTTCCTCCGCCTAAAAAGCAAAAATAAATAACAAATATATTAACATACAATAAAAAATTTTATATTGTTAGTATATTATTGTAAAGTAATAAACTAATAATTAAAGATATTTAAATAAATAGCAGCATAAAACAAATAATACACGTACAAAAAAAATTAACCCTCTATCCGGCAATGCTACCAAAAGGTATAGTTAAGCACAATAGCAATAGCGCAACAGCCCGAAAAGTTTTTACCGTTACCTTTGTAAATTTTTGTTGTAAAATGTCACAGCTGCATAAAACAAGCATTTGCATGCTCTTTGCTTATGAGTTCAGGCGCCAGTGATCAGTCAATGTCAAAAGTTGGTTTGAAGATCAGCAAAAAATTATTTTAAGGCAAAGCGCATTTTCAGAAAATGTAAAAAAATAATAATTGAGCTACAATTGTTCTTAAAAAATATCACGGTATAGATACAATATTTTGGTTTACTAGTATACAGTTTTTTTTGAAAAAATTTGTATAGACAAGCTTCTAGCAAGCTAAAAGTTCACTACTCCTAAAGGCACACTTGCCGGCACCCGCTCAAAAAAATTATTTCGTTGTAAGTATGTAAATTCTATTCGTAACTATTTTAGCATGTTTAAAAGTAAATGGTAATTTATAAAATTATGTTTTGTAGTTGAAAGCAAAACATGTAACTATTATAACATATTTTATACATTATAATTTTTTTTAATAATTTGTATTGTGTTTCGTAGTCGTAAGCATGTCAAATAATCGGAAGCGTTACAATTTGTCGCTTATGAGCGAAGAAGCTATCCAACAATTAATGAATTCTGTTGTTGATGATGATGATTCAGAAGATGATAAAAGCGTGAATGAAGAAGACTTTGACAGCGATGATAGCGCTCAAGAAGTTAACATGCAATTAGCAAATGAAGATTTTGAAGAAATCGATCATTATATTGAGCATTTATATAATGCAAGTGCAATAGATCTTTTGTCATCGGCAATTAATATAAGTGTAGATGAACCCAATGAGTCTACTCCACCTTCTTCCGAGCAACCAAGTACCAGCAGTAACGCAATGAATAAAACAACAAAACAGCCACCAAGGAGAAAAAGAGCTCGATCACCGTTACCACAAATTGAAGAAGGTGAAGTTTCTATTCCATCTAACTCTGGTGGATTTTTTGGTTCTGTGAAGCATTGTACACCACAATCTTCATAGTTCAAAAATATAGTTTGGAAAAAAAAACTTGCAGCTACATCGGAAAGAAATTATATTCAATGGTGAACAGAAATTACCACAAGCATTTAATGAATTGAATACTCCTTTTAAATGCTTTACATATTTTTTTACAAATAAATTGCTGGACGATATTGTCAGCCAAACAAATCTGTACGCTCATCAGCAAAACATAAACTCTGATTTCAATTTGACCAGACAAGATTTGAAAATTTACATTGGTATAATATTATATATGTCTGTGTTTCGCTATCCAAATATTGAAAGTTATTGGTCGAAACACTCACTTGAATGTGTTAGAGTTGCGATGCCATCAAAACGATTTTATGAAATCAAGAAATACCTGCACTGCAATGACAGTTCGTATATAAAGAAAAAGGGTGAGGAAGGGTACGATCAGGGCCCTATTGCACCAACCACTTGTCAGTAGCATTTTAGCAAATTCTCAAAACTACGCAAAGTTTTTTGTTGCACCAACTTGATAAGTGAGAGTCACTCAATTGAGTATTGCTAAGTAAAATGTATCTCAATGCTATTGATAAGCGTTGCACCAAAAGTTTAAATGCAAAGTCAAAAGTGCTTAGCAGAAAAGTAATAAGTTTTGCAAATTAGCAAATTTTGTAAGCACTTTGTTGCACCAACAACTTTTACTTATCCCTTCTCTTCTCTCAATTTGCTAAGTTTTGCATTGTTTTGCTAAAAATAATTTCACCTATCATGACAATGATAAGTTTAGTCTGAACAAATTAATCAGTGCCTTAGTACGTGCTCGAGCTTCGTGAAATATTAATAGGAGTAAAAAAAAAAACTAACAAAATGTTTCGATTCGAACTTTTTAATATTTTGGAAGACGAACATTCGCACAATTCGCGTGTTACAAACGAAAGGATCAATTACAATTTGGATATTAGTGCGGTAGAAAATTTTCGGCTAACTCGTAGCCAAATTGAAAAAATTTTGCTAAAAATAGGAGCGCATCTGCAATACACTAGTAAGCGTAATATGTGTTTAAACCCCTGCTGGAATTAGACCGTTTGTGCATTTAAATAAATTTCACTCACTTGCAAGCTCACTTGCTTTTATTTAATTGCTATTCCTAGAATCGACCGAAAATTCTTTGAAAATAACAAATTATAACAAAATTACCAAAATTCGGCTCTTCCAAAGGCCAAATAAATTATCTCTGGCATAAGTCCATTCGCGATTAGCAGCAGCTAGTCCGAGGGATTGTGCCGTCTTTAGAACTTCAGTCCAACCATCTTGCTTTTGCGTTTTGCAAGTTGCATTATTTTGAAAAGATCCAAATAAAGAATCCTTAAATGTAGATAAATATATTTATTGCATATCCATGTATACATTCTAAATATGATAATCAAAATAAACTTACTTTTTTCCCCTTTATAACTTGTAAAACGGCCAATTTATTGGCTTTATTTTGTGCACGCGACATAGCACTCTAAATAATAAAGAGAAACTGAGCAATATTATCGAAACGTACATTGCTTTGCTCCACTTCTCATTGAGAGCGCTTAGCACATTATTGGAAAAGTTTTCTCTATTTGCAAAGCAAAAGAAATTGTTGGTGCAACGCTTATCAAATCAACTTATCCAAAGTGCTCGACAGTTTCGACAAGTTGAAAAGCTTATTGATAAGTTTAAAGTGCAACACTCATCAACTTTACTTTTCAAAAAAAACTCTTTTCAAAAATTTGCAAAGTGAAAAGTGCTAAGTGAATGGTGCAATGGGGCCCTGCTTTTATTTCTTGATATGAATAATAATACTTTTGCATTGCTTAACCCTCTAACCGGCCAATTTTTGTTTGAGCTGAAAAAATTACCATACACTAATTTTTATACAAGGAACAAGAATCTGAAGTCAGATTTAAAAAAAATTCAATAGGTCACCTTCCAGGTTGGAAAAAGTGAGGTCTGCCTTAAGGCATACGTGCCTGTTGGCATGTAAAAAAATACGGATTAATTTATTGCAAATTATTTAAAAGAAAAATGTTTATTTCAATAATTTAAAGTAAAACGTATCAAATTCAAGTTTAGTAATATTATTTCATAAACAATATTAAATAAAATAAAAGATAAAGTAAACATATATATTGCATAGCAGTAAAAATTCAAATTTAGTTATAATATAATATATAATACAAAAGTGTTTATGATTTTGTGTGAAACAACTGAAAACATTTTTTTGACGATGATAAACATAAATTTAACTGACATTTTGTGCAATACATTTGGGTTAAAGATTTGCAGCCTGGCATTTTACACATATGTTTACCGTCTCGCCCTAAAACATCTGGTATATGACCAATCCCATCGTATCGAATATCAGCTGGTGGTCCATAGGTGCGTCGATAGCCAGTTCTCATTTGTGGACTTGCACTTGATGGTCTACCCACTTTATTTTTATATCTTTCGTTTGATAGATGACACAACACATCAGCAATTTCCACTCGAAAATCTGGCAACTTAATACGATGCCTGTGCGTAGGATCCACATCATGAATCCGGTGGTAGATGATATACGCGTTGACAACCGCTATATCCAGCATATGATAAAATAAATGTAACGTCCATTTTTTGGTTTTAAGACGGATATGATAGCGTCCTATTAGGCCATCGATTAAATCGACGCCACCCATATACCGATTGTACTCTTTGACTATGGTTGGGCAATCGATATCCACATACTCTTTTTTCTTTCTATCAAAGCGCGTCACTTTTGGGGGTTGACAGGTATCAGTAGTTGTGCAGAAAGGCTTAACGCCAGCATACGTGGAAACAAGTCGTACACATTTTGTGTCTTTCCACAGTACAGACGTTATGTCAACTCCAAAAACAGTACCCAAAATTCCTCGGCGTAGCCCCGTTCTTTATTTTTTACATCGATGTCCTTTGAGAGCTTACAATTTGGAAGTCTATTGGCACGAACCGTACCAAGTGCATAAATTCCTCTGTTTCGTAAATAAACAAGCAATGACAATGACGTATAGAATTTACAAAGTACTCGTATACTATGTGATTTTTAAAGTTGGGCACGGTTTGTGTTAAGCGGACGACAACGTTTCCGGTTGCTCCCAAGTCAGGTGCATCTGCTACCACATCATTATCACCAGCACCTCTGTAGACTTCAAAATTATACGAAAACCCATATGAGTCACATAACACAAAAAGCTTAACACCATATTTGTGAGGTTTATCTGGCATATATTGACGTAAGTTTGTTATCATCTTTGTGGGACACATTTGCTCGTCAATACATAGCCTTGGTGATTTGGGTACAGAATTAAAGCGTTCATTAAATGTATCTATGAGTAGACGAACTTTGTAGAGCTGGGCCCCATTGCACCATTCACTTAGCACTTTTCACTTCGCAAATTTTTGAAAAGAGTTTTTTTTGAAAAGTAAAGTTGATGAGTCTTGCACTTTAAACTTATCAATAAGCTTTTCAACTTGTCGAAACTGACGAGCACTTTGGATAAGTTGATTTGATAAGCGTTGCACCAACAATTTCTTTTGCTTTGCAAATAGAGAAAACTTTTCCAATAATGTGCTAAGCGCTCTCAATGAGAAGTGGAGCAAAGCAATGTACGTTTCGATAATATTGCTCAGTTTCTCTTTATTATTTAGAGTGCTATGTCGCGTGCACAAAATAAAGCCAATAAATTGGCCGTTTTACAAGTTATAAAGGGGAAAAAAGTAAGTTTATTTTGATTATCATATTTAGAATGTATACATGGATATGCAATAAATATATTTATCTACATTTAAGGATTCTTTATTTGGATCTTTTCAAAATAATGCAACTTGCAAAACGCAAAAGGACTGAAGTTCTAAAGACGGCACAATCCCTTGGACTAGCTGCTGCTAATCGCGAATGGACTTATGCCAGAGATAATTTATTTGGCCTTTGGAAGAGCCGAATTTTGGTAATTTTGTTATAATTTGTTATTTTCAAAGAATTTTCGGTCGATTCTAGGAATAGCAATTAAATAAAAGCAAGTGAGCTTGCAAGTGAGTGAAATTTATTTAAATGCACAAACGGTCTAATTCCAGCAGGGGTTTAAGCACATATTACGCTTACTAGTGTATTGCAGATGCGCTCCTATTTTTAACAAAATTTTTTCAATTTGGCTACGAGTTAGCCGAAAATTTTTTACCGCACTAATATCCAAATTGTAATTGATCCTTTCGTTTGTAACACGCGAAATGTGCGAATGTTCGTCTTCCAAAATATTAAAAAGTTCGAATCGAAACATTTTGTTAGTTTTTTTTTTTACTCCTATTAATATTTCACGAAGCTCGAGCACGTACTAAGGCACTGATTAATTTGTTCAGACTAAACTTATCATTGTCATGATAGGTGAAATTATTTTTAGCAAAACAATGCAAAGCTTAGCAAATTGAGAGAAGAGAAGGGATAAGTAAAAGTTGTTGGTGCAACGAAGTGCTTACAAAATTTGCTAATTTGCAAAACTTATTACTTTTCTGCTAAGCACTTTTGACTTTGCATTTAAACTTTTGGTGCAACGCTTATCAATAGCATTGAGATACATTTTACTTAGCAATACTCAATTGAGTGACTCTCACTTATCAAGTTGGTGCAACAAAAAACTTTGCGTAGTTTTGAGAATTTGCTAAAATGCTAATGACAAGTGGTTGGTGCAATAGGGCTCAGTTTCAACAAATATTTGTAAATAAAAAATACTACGGGTACTGTTTAAATTGAAATTTTTATTATCAAGGGGCACATCTGCGAGAATTTTGGATAAATCAATTTTTTGTTTTCTCATATTTTGATTACTTAAACTTTTGAAGTTAAAATATTTTTTTTTTTTAATTTTCATATACTATAATTAAATAAAAAATATATTCAAAAATTAATTATGAAATCGCAAAATAGGATTTCACTAAAATTAGTATAGGAAGTTTTATACATGAAATACATAATTAATAAATTATCGTAAACTCTCCGAAATAAGCAATAACTTCTTGTTTAATTTTAAATTAGATGGCGTAGATATTTTTTTATGGTCACTCAAGATGTGCCCCTTAAAGTCTGAGGCTTATAAGTGTTTATTTATACACTTATGTTTTTTTTTCATATTTTCAACATTTAATTATTTATTCAAACTGAATATCTATAATATTATATTATTAATATTATTATTAATTATTCATAATAAACCCGGAATACGAGGATTGCAGTACACACATTCATATCCATCTTTCATTTAATATTATAAATCAATATAATAATATTATAAATGTGATAGGAAGTATGCATGCATTCACAAAAAAAAAACCTGTTTACCTTTATTCGTTAATGGATTTTTTACTGTATTGAATTGTTTATTATATATGCACCCAATATGCAAAATAACGTATGATCAAAAAATTTGAAATTGAGTGTTTCATTGATTTCGATCCACCACTTCAAGTTACATACATATGAGTCACATATCCAACATTTTAAGGTTCTGTCATCTGATATAATCCAGTTTTAACCAATATTTAAATTTAATTTCATTAGTCTAATATATACAAATAAAAAGTTATTTTGGTACACCCAACGTAGTATGTATGGTAACGTCCAAAACGCAGCACGAAATATTGTAAGAATTTACACAATTATTTTTTTAACTCCGTGGATTGTGCAATACCATTTGGTGATTACATATATAAATAAGAAAATAAAATTAAATATTCTACAGGGTAGGCCATTTAAAGTTGACCCATCTGGCAACGCTGTAACTTTTAACAGCGCTGACAAATCGGCTAATGTCATACCGCGTTAGAAGCGTCATTCGAAGACAATTTATACCATGGAACAGTACACTCCAAAAGAACGCGCTGAAATTGTTCAGCTTTATATTCAAAATAACTTTTCAATTGTGTTAACTCAACGTGCGTTTCGCAAAAAAAATAAAGTGAAAAGTGCTCCAGTTAAGAACACAATTAAGTCTTTATACGCAAAATTTGTGAACACCGGTAATCTCAGTAATGCCAGTCATGCATCCAGACAACGCACAAGACGTTCTGATGAAAATATCGAAGCTGTACGAGCCAGTATTGAGGAGACTCCATCGACATCGAGTTATCGCCGCTCTCAGGAATTAGACATCTCTCGCACCACTCTCCGACGCATAATTCATAAAGATTTGAAGATGTTTCCATATAAAATTCAAATGGCACAAAAACTAAACCCAGCTGATTATCCGCGACGCCTTAATTTTGGCAAATGGGCCATCGAAATGGCTGAAAACGAACTTGACTTTTGGCGAAAACTCATCATGTCAGACGAGGCACATTTCTCGTTGAATGGAGGCGTAAACAAGCAAAATTGCCGATTTTATGCCACCGAAAATCCTCAATTAATTGAAGAACAGCCTCTTTACGACCAAAAAGTAACAGTTTGGTGCGGTGTTTGCGCGAATATGATCATCGGACCGTATTTTTTCGAAGACGATGATGGAGCCACGACAACAGTCAATGGTGAGCGTTATCGAGCCATGATAACGGATTTTGTGATACCCATTATTCGCGAAAATGACATGGATAACTTCTGGTTTCAACAGGACGGGGCTACATGCCATACAGCTCGACCAACAATCAATTTATTGCGACCATTTTTCCCCGGGCGATTGATATCGAAAAATGGTGATGTTAACTGGCCACCGAGATCACCAGATTTGACGCCACCAGACTTTTATTTGTGGGGTTATTTGAAATCCAAGGTATACGCTAATAAGCCAAAGACCTTAGCTCAACTGAAAGCCAACATTCGACGTGAAACAGCCACCATATCATCCGAAACATTGGCCAAAGTCATGGAAAATGTCGAAAAAAGAGTGCATTTAGCTGTCAAAGCTAAAGGTGCCCATTTACGCGATCTAATTTTTAAATATTAGCTGAAACAAATCCCCTTGGACCAAAATAAATTATTTTTGAAATGAACAAAAAACATTGTTTTCTTTTGTTCTTTTTTTTTAGAAACAAATGGGTCAACTTTAAATGACCTACCTACTTACCTGGGCATTTCTTGCTCCCCAGCAAATTTATGCAGGTGTAACGACCCTTTACACCCTAATGTGTGCGAGGCATTTTCCTTCTGTAAAAAAGTTTGAATTAGTAATTGGCTATAACTTAACTTATAGCATACTAACCTGTCGATCGATCTGAACGAGAACGGGATAGAATTGATCTGTGAAAATAATTATATTGAAAACTTAAATAACACAGTACAACAGCTAATCTGGGGGGTGAGAAATTCCAAGTCAGGGTGATGGTACTAGGTCAGTATAGTAAAACCCTCAAAGGGTTTGGCGATCGTATGTGTCAGTTTTTTTTATGACCTTTTAAATTTTTTCCTTATCTTGATGTTTTTTCGCTTAGTTGTAACATTTTAGCAAAAACGTAGTTTAACATAACTCGCGAACCACTTGTTTGATTTTGATGAAACAAATTTAGAAAAATTAAGAATTACAGTTTCTCTAACCTGTTTCTATACCGTTTTCCTATATGTGCAACACTTTCGAAGTTAAAAATGAATGTATGAAGGGAAAAAGTACTTTTTTCCTAAAAATTTAAATATTTTTTTTTGTTTTAATTCGTAAAAAATCCAGCAACACTGGTTCTGTAATGTTCACATAAAACATGCATTGTCATTATACTTCTTCTCTTTCTCACACTGGTTTTGTGATTTTTGTCATTCAACAAGTGCCGACGAACTCGAACAGTAAAAGTAATTTTTCTAAAATTTTTTAAAAGTGAACAAAATAGAACAAAATATGGAACTGTGCAAGCCAGATATAAATATCTTTTGCTACTGTTGTGGTCAATATGTCTCAACACATAAAAAAAGGGGAAATTTCAGTACTGATTTTGTTCAAACATACGAGATGTACTTCAACCAAAATGTTATAGTGAACGAAAATTGGGTACCAAATATAGTGTGTAAAAGCTGCTACAACCGTCTAATGGATTGGAAAAATAGAAGATTCGGTATCCCAATGACTTGGACTAATCCTAACGAAGGTCACAATCCATTGAATTGCTATGCATGTGCGAATAAAGGAGCCGCAAAAAGGATAAGAAAATCGTATAATTACGTTGATGATGCAAGCGCCGCAACACTATTGCCTCATTCGGACCACATTCCTGTGCCAAAAGCTTCTAGCCCAGATATTTTCTCTTTTACGACCGCTTCGACATATCATGCACGTGATGATCCCCCATATGAGCTATCAGTATCCAATGAGCCAATTTTAATAAATCAAAATAAGCTTGATTCAATTGTTGCCATAAATCGGAAGAGCTGGCTTCCATTTTGAAATCAAACAATTTGTTGGCACCCGGAGTAAAGTCACAGCTTATCGAAGTCGTCAGGCAACACTCCAAATTTATTCTTTGTGAATGATGAAAAAACTTCTGCATATTGACCGGATGTAGGAAAATTGATGAACGCAATGGAAATAAAATATGAAGCAGATGACTGGAGATTATTTTTTGACAGTTACTGCATAAGACCAATAAAAAACCTTCAGTTCCAATTAGGCGATTGTACAGTCATCAAACATCAAGATAAGAAAAAAATTTAAAAGGTCATAAAAAAAAACTGACACATACGAACGCCAAACCCTTTTAGTCTTTTACTATACTGACCTAGTACCATCACCCTGACTTGGAATTCCTCACCCCCCAGATTAGCTGTTGTACTGTGTTATCAAATATACCGTGCGATTCTGTAACTTGAGACAGTCTCAAGTCTCTAAATTTGAGATTTTAAGTTAGAGACAATTTTTGAGACTTGAGATGATATTGCTATTCTGTAAGTGACAGTCACAAAATCTATTACATTTCATTATTCAGAGATGTTTTTACACTTGAATTAAAATAAATATGTCGATAACAAATATTAAATTTCCTATAACATAGTCAAAAAACATAATTATCAATAAAAACAAAAATATATGTTGACTTTGTTTCATAATATTTACGAAATTTATGTAAAATTGATTTATTTTTC
The DNA here is from genome assembly GCF_023373825.1 of Bactrocera dorsalis. Taxonomy (NCBI): domain Eukaryota; kingdom Metazoa; phylum Arthropoda; class Insecta; order Diptera; family Tephritidae; genus Bactrocera; species Bactrocera dorsalis. The sequence goes on from NC_064303.1 coordinate 49,691,069, forward strand.
ATTTTTTCGTGTTTGAGTTGCTTCTGTATATTAAACGACAATCGATTAATATCTATGATGATCTCTATTTAGTATATTCAAAATGGCAGACAAGAGCTCTTTTTAGTTTTGTGACCTGCTACCTACCAGGTATCAATATTTTGAGACTAACGCTAGAGACTGTTTAGTAGTATAGTAACTAGTCTCAAATTGAGACTTTGCTTCAAAATGTCTCAAATAGAGACTAGAGACTGGATACAGAATCCCGCTAATAATTTCCAATTTGTTCATGAATAAGTTAACTAAAATGCATAAAAATAAATAGCATACGAGTATCCAACTATATCATGAAGGTATAACTAATTTTTTTGATAACAGCTATAAACTTAATCTTATAAGCAAAATTGAAAATAGTACTTATAAATGTATAAATACAGTACTGTAAATTTATAATTTAATATTAAAGCATTTTCGCTTTCTGCAACCCGTTTTGACCTCTCGCCACCCTTATTCACCAGAGGTGGCCATGATGTTTTTATTGTGAACGTACACTTGGGGGGTAGGTACTGTGAATGGCTCATTTTCTATGGTGAATGGGACTTTCCCTACTCCCTTGTACCATGATCGAATACGTACGGGTTATACGATCGTGAGACGAGATGATTGATAGCTAGCAAAGATGGATATATCGTTGAATCAGTGGGGCGAAACCAACAAATTATGTCGAATATGTTTTAAAAATGATTGGTTCGTAAAATGCGTTTCAGATAATAGACATATATCAATATTTCTGTCGTGTAGAATAACTTCTAATTCATTTTTCTTTTGGAAAGGCCATTAGCGTTCCATAGCATTATTCTCAAAGAGTTACTGTTCATCAATAAATTGTAGATGGTACTCAAGAGCGTTGAGCCGCTGATTAAAGGACTTAAATAGTTTCTCTTGCTCATTTAGTTTATCCAAGATTTGGGATAACGGACTACTTTTTTGAATTGTATTTGTATGGCCTTGTTTAGCTATTTGCGCAAATGAAACTTTAGTACCGGAAGGAAGGGATTTTACTTCTGCTGTGTTCACAACGGGTTTGTTCGTCAGAGCGTTGGCATTCTTCTCAACTGAATTACCATTCTTTTTATCTCTAAGTTTTTGCAGTTCCTTTACGACGACACAGCCACGGTAGCTTGCAGGATGAGAATCCCCGCAGTTACAACATTTAGCAGGGTCCTTTTCAGCTTTTCGGCATTCAATAGTAGGATGTTTGCCTCCACATTTCACACACCTCGATGGCTTTCCACAGAAGTTTTTTGTATGTCCAAAAGCTTGACAGTTTTTGCACTGTGGAATTAATTTAGATGCTTTAATATGCTCAACTTTGACAACGGTGCTAAGAATGGTTTTGATCTGGTGAATTTTTTTAATGTCTTCGGTGACATCAAATACTACTAAAAACACATCTAGCGGTTCTTTAGTCTTCCATTTAAGCTTATTAATTGCATTTATGACCTTAAAACCTTGAGATTTTAGATCACTTAAAATGGATTGTGTATCGCATGAGTGGTGTAAATTTTTTATCATTACCTTTATTGGCCTATTATGTTTACTCCCGTAGCTAAACCAAGGTATATTTTCATTCGATAAGTATTTTGTTATTGTGCGATAATTGTTTGCATCGAAGACATTAAGTTTGTAGGCGCCATTACTGAAAAGCTTTATTAAAAAGTTGTTCTTTATTAGATCTGTAATATTAGAACGTAATTTATTAAAATCCTTTACGTCGTTAATTATAATAGGAGGTGGGCGGTGGGTTTTAGTATCATTGTTGGCCGCCTCCTCTTTATTTTTATTTTTCGAAGGGCTGACAATTGTTGGAAAATTATCAGCTTTGCGTTTTTTTGAAGAGCGCTTTTTTTTGAGTATCCACTCAGTTTCTTTAGCTAGCTCATCTTCATCAGTTTCGTATATTTGATCTACATTCATACTAGAAGGTTTTGCATCAACATTCACATGCTTGCTTTTACTAGATCTTAGTTCTTCGTTTTCTCTTTTTAGTTCCATGTTATCTTTATGTAACTGATTCCACATCGCTTCCAAAGTTCTAAGCCTCTCATTTATAAGTGAGTTAGTTTTTTCTAATTCTCTTATTTTATTTACTCTAAATGAGCTGAGACTGTTTCTCGGCGTCACTTCATGAAGAGGTTCAGCCATTTTTATTTTCTAACGATTTCTCTACTGGGTATTAGAAACTTGCCGTTTGGTCGATAATGCAGTTTAACAAGAAGTTTTTTGTTTGTTTTTATTTGCCCAGTATGGCAGCGCTGAGTGCAATTAGAAATTGTTAGAACAAAACAGCTGATTTCATATACGCAGAAATAGCGTGTAAAAGGAACAGCTGATGAGCACTTTTTCCAGAGAACGTATATTTACAGAGAAGGTTCACGATGTCAAAAATTTAGGGATATTTCAATTTTGGGATATTTACTGTTTTGGATGAGTGCATTTCACCACAGAAAATTATTAGTGTGTTTCATCACTTAACATCAGGGGCACGACAATAACAGAACTGAGTAGTTGTTAGAGCCAATGCGGAAAAATATGTTAACATATATAAAAGAGAGCCAATGTACGTTAAAGCTAATATAAACATATGTATATATTTATATGCAGGTATTTTCTGGTTGGTGGAAAAGTTCTTGTATTCTATGTATGTATGTATGTATAGGCAAGTAGTTGGATTCCTTCTAATCCTAATATATTTTGGTGGGGAAATTGCGCCAAAATGAAAGTTGAAAAAGAACTCGTCAACGGAATTTTAGTTCTGATAGAATTTTGTCGAGAAAAGTTTAGCTCGGTCGCCAATTCGTGTTCTAAGTGTATTAAGTAATTTTTAACTAATTTTTATTAAAAAATGTCTAGAGTTAGGAAGTGTCGCGTTCGCGAGTGTGAGACAGAATCTTCCGGAATCTCCCTAAAGGAGAGGAGGAGTTGCTGAAGTGGGTGGAAAACTTACGTATCCCACCAACGCAGGATTTACCCACCCACAATGCATTTGTTTGCATTAAGCACTTCGAAAAAAGTGCTGTGGGTGTGAAGAAGTTGAAGGCACATGCTGTGCCCACCTTAAACCTTGGTAAGTGATGTTTTTTAAAATTTAAAATGTGCATGAGTTTTATTTTGTATATACATACATATAAGTACATACATATCGCTCATTTACATGAAAAGTGTCATAAGTTGTTTTTAGAATATGGAAACCAGCATAAGTTTATTGAATAAAGTAGTGAAGTGTAGTAAAATATTTTCTTTGGCATAAACGTTGTTTGTGAAAAATATAAAGTAATTTTTATCGTAAAATATCTCGTGTTAGATATAAAAATCCTATGTTCATGTAAATGAGCGATATATGTGTATGTACATACATACACTGTTTTAAATTCATTAGGTATGATTCAACTACAATTTATAAATAAGAATAAATATTTTTCTAGATATACATATAAAGAATATGTTAATGTTTTCAATATTCAAAAAAAGGAAAAAATTAAGAAAAATATCATAAATAACTAAATTTATGTACATGTGTGCATGGGCGAATCCAGAATAGAATTTTGGGGAGGGAACACTTACATATCGTCACATGAAATGCAAAATAACGTATCATCAAAAAATTCGAAATTGAGTGTCTTGTTGATAACGCTTCACTACTATAACGTATGTTCAACATTTTCATGTTCTGCGCTTAGATATAAACCAGTTTTAACCAATATTAAAATTTTTTTTCACTCTTGTTCCATTTTATTTCGCGTTTCATTCACGGTACTGTAAATTTTCGAAAATGTTGTTACGTTAATTTGCATTTCAGGTGACAATATATAATTTTGTACTTGCAACTCAAAGTCTTTTTCTTCGCGGAGTGCCACTTTTGATGGAAATAATGTATGTATTACTTTTAACTCTACCCCGTTGATCCGCGCATGTGTGTATGTTTATGTTGCCTATTGTTTTAACATACATATGTACATATATATGTACGTTGTGTTCATGTGCATACATTTACAAACATTGTTTTGTATGACAATGCATTACATATTTAATATATGCAATGTAGGTTCAATATATTTGAACATAGATATTTAATATTAAAGGACTGTATGTTTTTATATACTTATGTATTTCTTATCTTATTATATTGCTGGACTCCGTCCTTTAGGAGCAACAAACATTTTGAACAATTCTATTAACCATTTTTTTCCAATTAAAAAAATTTTCGACAGATATGTATATTATAAAATTGTTTAAAATTTATTAAACTAGAAACAGTGGGTTGAATTTGATTTAAAATTATATTTAAATTTTAATTAATTTTATATATATACATACGTACATATTGGAATTTCCTTAAAATTTTTTTATGTACATAAATAGGATACGACGAACCCCCCAAGCATTTGTGGACGACTCAATTGCCGGTTCGAAGATGCTGCATTTCGAATTGCGTTAACAGGCAGAAAACGCTCTACAAATTTCCTAAAGAGAAAGATGTTCGAGAAAGTTGGGCAAAGGCTTGCAACTTAGTTGTGTCGCCTTCCGATAGTCTTTTTGTTTGTCAAAACCATTTCGATTCGCAGTACGTCACCAAGTTCAAACTATTGTCTGGGGCTTTTCCCTGTTTCAGATTAGGTTCAGCACTAAGTCGTAGCTCATCTAGTGCTGACTTTATGTGGGTGTGCCCGCCCGTTTCTAAAACTTATGGTACCTGAGGTAGCTGTAGGAAGTAAAGAAGAGAATCACGACATAACTTTGAGGGAATTCGAAAAATATTCATTTTAGAAGAAAAGAGATTAGAATTAGAACCCCAAAATGACGACGTAGGCTATGCATTAGATAGTCGTGAACGATTTGCTCGATCGGCACGTTACTATCAAAGTAATGCGCTTAAATTGAAGATCAAAGAGTTGGAGGGTATTATTAAAGATTTGGAACAAAGGTATCAAGACCTTAGTAAATGTGCAATAGTTGCGGATGTAAATTCAAGCAAAGATGCTGTAACATTCGCTAGGATGATCGTCACGAAGCGCACTACTTTCAGTGACGATGAAAGGGCATTGGCACAAAACATTAATTACATGTCCAATAAATCCTATAATTTTATGCGTGACGATTTTGGTTTCGCTTTACTAAGCAAAAGCTCTCTTTTGCGATGGCGCCCCATAAAGTATGTTGTCCCTGGGTTCGATGCCAATGTCTTGGGAAATTTAGAAAAAACTACAAAAAAAATGTCCGTTTTAGAACGAAATTGCGTTCTATTATTTGATGAAATATCAATTAAGACCAACCTAACATATAATAGAGTTAGGGATGTTATTGATGGGTTTGTGGATTATGGGGAAGGCCATCGTGAAATGAAGTTAGGTAGTAAGTGTTGTTTCTTCATGATAAAAGGGTTGAGTTCCAATTGGAAATATGTTTTTCTTATTATATTTCCAAAAATGGACTTTCTACATACAAATTAGAAGAAATTTTAAATAAGAACATCACAGCACTAAAGTCAATTGGTCTAAACGTAAAAGCTTTAGTCTGTGATCAAGGGCCCACTAATATTTCAGTTCTGAATTATTTAAATATTTCTGAAGAAAAACCCTTTTATTTGCACGAAGGTTCCAAGATATATTGTTTATATGACTATTACCATCATTTTAAGTCCATCCGAAACACATTTATGAAACATGATCTTTCAACTCCAGATGGAATAGCCAGCTTTAAAGTTATAAAAAAACTTTACTCCATAGATCAGGACAATACATATTTCAAGATATGTCCAAAACTCACAGAGGCCCACGTATACCCTAGCGTTTTTGAAAAAATGTCCGTAAAACGTGCAACCCAAGTTCTGAGCAATTCGGTTGCGGCTGGCATAGAAATGGCCGATAGCCAAAATTTATTCGGCTCCGACGAATATATATTAAAATGTGCAAAGCCTACGCAGTTATTTGTTAAAAAAATGAATGATCTGTTCGATGATCTAGACTGCAAAAATTTTGTTTCAAAAAATCCCCTAAAATGTCCGCTATTGAAAAACGACTCCGGGAAGGTCCAACGCCTGTTTGATTACCTCAAGTATTTGAAGTCAATAAAACTTCCGAACATGGCTCACAGTAAGTGTATAGGTGGGTTCTGTTCCACAATTGTTGGAATGATTCAGTTGAGCTAAGAATTATTCAGGGAACAAAAGGAATTACGTTATTTATTCCTTGGGAAACTAAATCAAGACGCGTTGGAAAGTTTTTTTTATAGAGTCCGGGCTAGCCAGGGTATCAATACCCATCCGTCTGCCCATGAGATACAGTATATAGTAGCTCGATTAATTTCGATGAAAAGCGAAAAATTATAAGGATGACGCGGATTTAAGGCTAGTCAATCCAAGTGATAGGGTCTTCGAAGTGTGTCGACTGCAGATGATGTGGTACGTCAACCTTTTCAACAAATATGCTCACTGTTCAAATGTTCGTAGTCTGATGTTGTCCGCAATTAAAGAAAAAAACGGAAAATGTTTTTCCTGAGTGGTTTGACCCAACCGATGAGTGTTTTACTCATAAAATTAAGTTGTTAGAATACTTGGTAACGGTACTGTTATTCAAAAACTCGAAATGGTTAGTAAGAGAAGAAATTAATAATGAACGACATCGGAAGCGCGATGCTAAACTAAAAAAACTAAAGTAAGTTGCAAGACAAGACCGTTTGATTTAAGAACATCTTACTTTTGGGGAGGATGGAGTCATATGTAGAAGTTCACGCAAGTGAGGAAAGTTCTCTGATCGCCATTCACTTGGGAGTGGCCAGAAACGATTCTTTTACATATGACTCAAGCAGCTCACGACTTCCGGTCTTTGACCAAGTATCCTCTGCGTAGCCTAAGAACATCCGTTTGAAGGCGAGCTAACGTGAGAAGGCGAAATATGCCCTACATAGGGTTGTGCGCTGGGTTTGGGACCCGCCACGTAAAAAAACAACCCCAGCGAATAGCAACAACCAGCCTCGGATGAGAGACCCCCCTTTTGATGACGACCATGGAAAACGAAATAAGGACTACGAATTGAGGGCATGCACCTGGAATGTCCGGTCCCTTAATTGGGAAGGTGCCGCTGCCCAGCTGGTTGATGTCCTCGTGAAAATAAAGGCTGACATCACCGCCGTCCAAGAAATGCGATGGACGGGACAAGGACAAAGACGAGTAGGTCCTTGTGGCATTTACTACAGTGGCCATATAAAGGAGCGCAAGTTTGGTGTTGGATTCGTGGTGGGAGAGAGACTCCGTCGCCGAGTACTATCATTCACTCCGGTGAATGAACGTCTAGCCACAATCCGCATCAAAGCGAGGTTCTTCAACATATCGCTGATTTGCGCCCACGCCCCGGCGGAAGAGAAGGACGATGTGACCAAAGATGACTTTTATGAGCGCTTAGAGCTCGCTTATGAGAGCTGCCCCCGCCACGATGTCAAAATCGTGCTTGGCGACTTCAACGCCAGGGTGGGCAAAGAAGGTATCTTTGGCACTACGGTCGGTAAATTCAGCCTCCACGAGGAAACATCCCCAAATGGGTTGAGGCTGATCGACTTCGCCGGGGCCCGAAATATGGTTATCTGTAGTACTAGATTCCAGCATAAGAAGATTCATCAAGCTACCTGGCTGTCTCCGGATCGAAAAACTACCAACCAGATCGATCATGTTGTGATAGACGGAAGACACGTCTCCAGTGTTTTAGATGTGCGTGCGCTTCGAGGTCCTAACATCGACTCGGACCACTATCTTGTTGCAGCTAAGATTCGCACCCGCCTCTGTGCAGCAAAAAACGCACGCCAACAAACACAAGGAAGGTTCGACGTCGAGAAGCTGCAATCACAACAGACAGCCGAGCGATTTTCTACTCGGCTTGCACTCCTGCTCTCTGAGAGCACTCGTCAACAACTCGGTATAAGGGAACTGTGGGACGGCATTTCAAACTCCTTACGTACAGCTGCAACCGAAACCATTGGTTTTCGGAAAGTGCAAAAGAACAGCTGGTACGACGAGGAGTGCCGTGTCGCAGCGGAGAGAAAACAGGCTGCCTACCTCGCAACGTTACGATCGACCACAACACGTGCGGGATGGGATAGATACCGAGAGTTGAAGAGGGAAGCGAGACGCATTTGTAGACAGAAAAAGAAAGAGGCCGAAATGCGTGAGTACGAAGAGCTTGATAAGCTGGCCGACAGGGGTAATGCTCGAAAATTCTACCAAAAGATGCGGCGGCTTACAGAAGGTTTCAAGACCGGAGCATACTCATGTAGAACCCCCCAAGGTGATCTAGTCACCGATGCCCAGAGCATACTTAGATTATGGAGGGAACACTTCTCCAGCCTGCTGAATGGCAGTGAACACACAACGCCAGGAGAAGACGAACCCGATTCCCCAATCGATGACGATGGAAAAGACGTTCCATTGCCCGACCAAGAAGAAGTTCGAATAGCAATTACCCGCCTGAAGAACAACAAAGCGGCGGGGGCGGATGGATTGCCAGCCGAGCTATTCAAACACGGCGGCGAAGAACTGATAAGGAGCATGCATCAGCTTCTTTGTAAAATATGGTCGGACGAAAGCATGCCCAACGATTGGAATTTAAGTGTGCTATGCCCAATCCATAAAAAAGGAGACCCCACAATCTGCGCCAACTACCGTGGGATTAGCCTCCTTAATATCGCGTATAAGGTTCTATCGAGCGTATTGTGTGAAAGATTAAAGCCCACCGTCAACAAACTGATTGGACCTTATCAGTGTGGCTTCAGACCTGGTAAATCAACAACCGACCAGATATTCACCATGCGCCAAATCTTGGAAAAGACCCGTGAAAGGAGAATCGACACACATCACCTCTTCGTCGATTTTAAAGCTGCTTTCGACAGTACGAAAAGGCCTTTATGCCGCAATGTCTGAATTTGGTATCCCTGCAAAACTAATACGGCTGTGTAAACTGACATTGAGCCGGACCAAAAGCTCCGTCAGGATCGGGAAGGACCTCTCCGAGCCGTTCGATACCAAACGAGGTTTCAGACAAGGCGACTCCCTATCGTGCGATTTCTTCAATCTGCTGCTGGAGAAAATAGTTCGAGCTGCAGAACTTAATCGAGCAGGTACAATCTTTTATAAGAGTGTACAGCTGCTGGCGTATGCCGATGATATTGATATCATCGGTCTCAACACCCGCGCCGTTAGTTCTGCTTTCTCCAGACTGAACAAGGAAGCAACGCAAATGGGTCTGGCAGTGAACGAGGGCAAGACGAAATATCTCCTGTCATCAAACAAACAGTCGTCGCACTCGCGACTTGGCACTCACGTCACTGTTGACAGTTATAACTTTGAAGTTGTAGATAATTTCGTCTATCTTGGAACCAGCGTAAACACCACCAACAATGTCAGCTTTGAAATCCAACGCAGGATAACTCTTGCCAACAGGTGCTACTTCGGACTGAGTAGGCAATTGAGAAGCAAAGTCCTCTCTCGACAGACAAAAACCAAACTCTATAAGTCACTCATAATTCCCGTCCTGCTATATGGTGCAGAGGCCTGGACGATGTCAACAACAGATGAGTCGACGTTGCGAGTTTTCGAGAGAAAAGTTCTGCGAAAGATTTATGGTCCTTTGCGCGTTGGCCACGGCGAATATCGCATTCGATGGAACGATGAGCTGTACGAGATATACGACGACATTGACATAGTTCAGCGAATTAAAAGACAGCGGCTACGCTGGCTAGGTCATGTTGTCCGAATGGACGAAAACACTCCAGCTCTGAAAGTATTCGACGCTGTACCCGCCGGGGGAAGCAGAGGAAGAGGAAGACCTCCACTCCGTTGGAAGGACCAAGTGGAGAAGGACCTGGCTTCGCTTGGAATATCCAATTGGCGCCACGTAGCGAAGAGAAGAAACGACTGGCGCGCTGTTGTTGACTCGGCTATAATCGCGTAAGCGGTGTCTACGCCAGTAAAGAAGAAGACTTTTGGGTGAGTAATGAATTCATTGAAAATACATATTTACTTTTTTTAATATTTAGCAATTTATTCTATTTACAGGTTTTTTTATTTTCAGCTTTTTCTTCTATTTTCAGGTGTATCTTGTTGTATTTTCAGGTACTTTTTTCTTCTTGTTTTTCTCCTTTTTTAGCTTTGCAACTGAGCTTAGCTTTTTTAAACACAAATGTTTTTTCCATCTTGTTTAAGTGCAACATTTGTTTTTAAAAAAGCAAGTGAAATTCAATGACTTTTTTTTATATATTAAGTCGTGTGAGAAATTTCAATTTCAAATGGATAATTTCGTAATTCTGCATTATAATTTTTTTAACATTTTAAACATGCTTATACATTTTATAAAAAAATCTTTAAACTGTTAATTTTAAATAACAATAAATCAATAAAATTTGCATATAAGTATATTCTGAAAACAATAACCTTGACTTTGATTTGTTTAAACTTATATAGATACGTGCAGACATCGCTTATGGGCAAGTGCGAAATCAACCCTTATTCATATACAACGTGGCATGCGTAAATGGAAAAAAGCCAACAGATCACATACTTATGAAAGTGCACATGCGTGTACAAAAACATATTGGAATATGCATACATATATATACAGCGAGCAGACGCTCATATACTCATTTATATATAATAATGTGTGCAAGTAAAAAATTTGTCTGTATGTTTACCAAAGCAAATACGAGCTACAAATGTAAATATGTATACAAACATTCATAAGGGAATAACAAGTGCCGCACGCATCTTTCCGCATCTCCGTTGTCACGAAAATCAATGGCCGAAGCTCACGTTTTGTCGAAGAGTCAATGTGTCGAACGACTGACGCGACGACTAGGCGTCACAACATTGTGTCGCTTCCCTTGCCACTACAACAGCTTCGCCAACAAACTTGCGTAAATATGTATGAAGATGTATGAGCGTACATACATATCGACGCAGATTTTTGCGAGCCACGGAAAAATATTTTAGATTTGGCAAATATTTTAAATCTAGGAGAACTTTTTTGCCACTTTTTGTCACTCCTTTCTGTGTTTTGCGGGGTTGTCAGTTTTCCAGCAGTACAAATATCAGAAATTGTTTAATTTATGATTTTTAGCTTTTGCCTTCGTCGCGAAAAGACACTTGCCAGCAAAGCCATGATCGGGGAGACGCAATGGTGTTTGCTTTTATGAATGAAGCAAGTGTGCCTGTTGAAAGTACGCTTGCGTTCATGAATGAAAATGTTGTTGTTGCGTGTTGTACTATAAATTTAGGCATTGGCTATTTGGCTGCTATATTGAATTGTGACGCTGCTGATGCTTTTCGAGACGATTGTTGTCTTTTGTTGGTGACATATTTACATACGTATGCCCAAGTATGTATGTAGATTTGTGTATACATTATTTGCTCGGCAATATGTACATGTACATATATGTATGTATATATTTACATATGGACTAGTGCGTACACATTTTATAACTGTTAAGTGATATAATGATTTAAATTTCAATTTTACTTACATATGTACATGCATATGTATGTAGGTATATATGGTATATGTTGTAACAAATACAATTTTTATTAGCAACAAATATATGTAATACAACAGTATTTAGCAGATTTAGTATATTGTGTAAATATTAAAGAAATAATATGAAACGTAAGGTGTTCAAGTCCAAACAAACTATAAATATTACTGTGTATCAGAGAACGGCATCGGCTGAATGAAAAACATTCGTACGCACTCAACAGCCGAATAATCACACTGTTCGGATCAGCCGATCCAACATGCATGCGCTCACATTTTCGTTGTTGATTTTAAATTCACTCGGGTGTGTGCGATTTTTTGTTTCACTCCGAGTTTGTTCGGCTCGTGTTCAATATAATGATTTCGGACGCTTGCTCATTCGGTTAAACAATCATTGTTTTGAACAAGAACAACACTCAACTCGCAAAAATCAACTCGTATGATTTTACTCATGCGCGCAGCAAGCGGCACTTTTTCTGCACAGATGAAACGTGAGAAGAACGAAAACAAAAACAAGCTACAACAACAAGCTGCAGTTCGTGGAACGCATGGGGCTTGCATAGAAATTGTTACTGTACATGCACGCTCACATCGTGTCGTCTTGTCGCTAATAGTTTACTCATAATCAATCAACTCAAATTGAACCGAATGAGGCTTTCGTCAACACATGCTCATTTTTTTGAACGCTGACTTTTGTTCAGTGAGTTGAATTGAGTGAGATCAAGATCCTCGGAATGATGTGTACGGCAAAATTAGTTGATTTTTACTCATCACTCTGGTTTTCTCAGTGAGTTAGGTTGAATGAAAAAGTTCGCGTATGAGTAAATCAAGAAAATAGTGATTTTTGCAGTTCTCTGGTACTTACATACATACATAAGTACGTGTGGGCTTGCTACATGTGCATATGAATACATAAGTTTTAAATTATAAAAAGTATGATTTATGTATATACATATACATATATTACCAGTTTTTTCATATATTATTATAGTATTTTACATAGATACGTATATGTATGTACATATTATACACGTATCAAATGTACATACATATGTACATATAAATGTCTACTATATCAAGCATAGGATATAATTAAAAAGTAATCAATTTGTGAAAAATAATTTTCAAATCAATTCATATATGTATATACTTAATTGCACATAAAGGCATAAAAATATAATATAAGCCAAAAGGCCGGCATGCCGCTGTAAAATCGAAGTAAGTCTCTGAGCATAATTTTCATTGAATGCTCAGCTCTGTTCACGCGTCACTGTTAAAGTTTCTCCTTTTTAGCCAGCTGTGGTGAAATGCACCCATCGCATTTTGTTAGCTTTTGACAGTTCACACGCTTGTCCGTTGTTGGAACTTCTCTGTAAATATACGTTCTCTGCTTTTTCTCCCGCAAAAATTAATTATTTGAGTGTTTATTTGATTTGTTATTGTTTTAAAAAACAAAACAAACTTCGATTAAAAATATTATTTGATTTGAATGATTCCCACCAATTTCCTCCACCAATCCAAGGAAATCGAAGTGAAACGTGTTGACAACATCAATGCCTCCCACGGCGCACACACCCACGAATTACCACAGATCAGTTTACCTGCAAATTGTCGAAATTGCGGAGCACACTTGGATGTTGACCGCACTCAATCACAATTTCCATAACGATGTTATAAATGTGTATATACAAGAAAATCGATATTGTACCTAAATATAAGATTATGGAATTCTTCCAAATGCACTGCCGTTATGGCTTTATGTCAACTTTAGTAAGATGAAGAAGGTTAATTAACTTAAATATGTGAAGTTAGTGATTTGAAGCAACTCAATATCGATTTATAAATGTGTATATACAAGAAAATCGACATTATACCTAAATGTAAGGTTGTGGAATTCTTCCAAATGCACTGCTGTTATGGCTTTATGTCAACTTTAGTAAGATGAAGAAGGTTAATTAACTTATATATGTGAAGTTAGTGATTTGAAGCAACTCAATATCGATTTATAAATGTGTATATACAAGAAAATCAATATTGTACATAAATATAAGATTATGGAATTCTTCCAAATGCACTGCTGTTATGGCTTTATGTCAACTTTAGTAAGATGAAGAAGGTTAATTAACTTAAATATGTGAAGTTAATGATTTGAAGCAACTCAATATCGATTTATAAATGTGTATATACAAGAAAATCGACATTATACCTAAATGTAAGGTTGTGGAATTCTTCCAAATGCATTGCCGTTATGGCTTTATATCAACTTAAGTAAGATGAAGAAGGTTAATTTACTTAAATATGTGAAGTTAATGATTTGAAGCAACTCAATATCGATTGATAAATGTGTATAAACAAGAAAATCGTCTTCATACCTAAATATAAGATTGCGGAATTCTTCCAAATGGTGTGCCGTTATGGCTTTATGTCAACTTTAGCAAGATGAAGAAGGTTAATTAAATTAAATATGCGAAGTTAATGATTTGAAGCAACTCAATATCGATTTATAAATGTGTATATACAAGAAAATCGATATTGTACCTAAATATAAGATTATGGAATTCTTCCAAATGCACTGCCGTTATGGCTTTATGTCAACTTTAGTAAGATGAAGAAGGTTAATTAACTTAAATATGTGAAGTTAGTGATTTGAAGCAACTCAATATCGATTGATAAATGTGTATAAACAAGAAAATCGTCTTTATACCTAAATATAAGATTGTGGAATTCTTCCAAATGGTGTGCCGTTATGGCTTTATGTCAACTTTAGCAAGATGAAGAAGGTTAATTAACTTAAATATGTGAAGTTAATGATTTGAAGCAACTCAATATCGATTTATAAATGTGTATATACAAGAAAATCGATATTGTACCTAAATGTAAGATTATGGAATTCGTCCAAATGCACTGCCGTTATGGCTTTATGTCAACTTTAGCAAGATGAAGAAGGTTAATTTACTTAAATATGTGAAGTTAATGATTTGAAGCAACTCAATATCGATTTATAAATGTGTATATACAAGAAAATCGATATTGTACCTAAATATAAGATTATGGAATTCGTCCAAATGCACTGCCGTTATGGTTTTATGTCAACTTTAGTAAGATGAAAAAGGTTAATTAACTTAAATATATGAAGTTGATGATTTGAAGCATTTCAATATCGATTGATAAATGTGTATAAACAAGAAAATCGATATTGTACCTTAATATAAGTTTGTGGAATTCTTCCAAATGCACTGCCGTTATGGCTTTATGTCAACTTTAGTAAGATGAAGAAGGTTAATTAACTTAAATATGTGAAGTTAGTGATTTGAAGCAACTCAATATCGATTTATAAATGTGTATATACAAGAAAATCAATATTGTACATAAATATAAGATTATGGAATTCTTCCAAATGCACTGCTGTTATGGCTTTATGTCAACTTTAGTAAGATGAAGAAGGTTAATTAACTTAAATATGTGAAGTTAATGATTTGAAGCAACTCAATATCGATTTATAAATGTGTATATACAAGAAAATCGACATTATACCTAAATGTAAGGTTGTGGAATTCTTCCAAATGCATTGCCGTTATGGCTTTATATCAACTTAAGTAAGATGAAGAAGGTTAATTTACTTAAATATGTGAAGTTAATGATTTGAAGCAACTCAATATCGATTGATAAATGTGTATAAACAAGAAAATCGTCTTCATACCTAAATATAAGATTGCGGAATTCTTCCAAATTGTGTGCCGTTATGGCTTTATGTCAACTTTAGCAAGATGAAGAAGGTTAATTTACTTAAATATGTGAAGCTAATGATTGGAAGCAACTCAATATCGATTTATAAATGTGTATATACAAGAAAATCGATATTGTACCTAAATATAAGATTATGGAATTCGTCCAAATGCACTGCCGTTATGGTTTTATGTCAACTTTAGTAAGATGAAAAAGGTTAATTAACTTAAATATATGAAGTTGATGATTTGAAGCAACTCAATATCGATTGATAAATGTGTATAAACAAGAAAATCGATATTGTACCTAAATATAAGTTTGTGGAATTCTTCCAAATGCACTGCCGTTATGGCTTTATGTGAACTTAAGTAAGATGAATAAGGTTAATTAACTTAAATATGTGAAGTTAGTGATTTGAAGCAACTCAATATCGATTTATAAATGTGTATATACAAGAAAATCGATATCGTACCTAAATATAAGATTATGGAATTCGTCCAAGTGCACTGCCGTTATGGCTTTATGTCAACTTTAGTAAGATGAAGAAGATTAATTAACTTAAATATGTGAATTTTATGATTTGAAGCATCTCATTATCGATTGATAAATGTGTTTATACAAGAAAATCGACATTATACTTAAATAAAGGGTGATTTTTTAAGAGCTTGATAACTTTTTAAAAAAAAAAAAACGCATAAAATTTGCAAAATCTCATCGGTTCTTTATTTGAAACGTTAGATTGGTTCATGACATTTACTTTTTGAAGATAATTTCATTTAAATGTTGACCGCGGCTGCGTCTTAGGTGGTCCATTCGGAAAGTCCAATTTTGGGCAACTTTTTCGAGCATTTCGGCCGGAATAGCCCGAATTTCTTCGGAAATGTTGTCTTCCAAAGCTGGAATAGTTGCTGGCTTATTTCTGTAGACTTTAGACTTGACGTAGCTTCACAAAAAATAGTCTAAAGGCGTTAAATCGCATGATCTTGGTGGCCAACTTACGGGTCCATTTCTTGAGATGAATTGTTGTCCGAAGTTTTCCCTCAAAATGGCCATAGAATCGCGAGCTGTGTGGCATGTAGCGCCATCTTGTTGAAACCACATGTCAACCAAGTTCAGTTCTTCCATTTTTGGCAACAAAAAGTTTGTTAGCATCGAACGATAGCGATCGCCATTCACCGTAACGTTGCGTCCAACAGCATCTTTGAAAAAATACGGTCCAATGATTCCACCAGCGTACAAACCACACCAAACAGTGCATTTTTCGGGATGCATGGGCAGTTCTTGAACGGCTTCTGGTTGCTCTTCACCCCAAATGCGGCAATTTTGCTTATTTACGTAGCCATTCAACCAGAAATGAGCCTCATCGCTGAACAAAACACGCGCGCGAAACACATTTCGAACCGAACACTGATTTTGGTAATAAAATTCAATGATTTGCAAGCGTTGCTCGTTAGTAAGTCTATTCATGATGAAATGTCAAAGCATACTGAGCATCTTTCTCTTTGACACCATGTCTGAAATCCCACGTGATCTGTCAAATACTAATGCATGAAAATCCTAACCTCAAAAAAATCACCCGTTATAAGTTTGTGGAATTCTTCCAAATGCACTGCCGTTATGGCTTTATGTCAACTTTAGCAAGATGAAGAAGGTTAATTTACTTAAATTTGTTAAATTAATGATCTCAATATCGATTGATAAATAAGCATATATCAGAAAATCGACTTTATACCTATATATAAGATAATAGAATTCTTCCAAATTTACTGCCGTTATGGCTTTATGTGAACTTTAGTAAGATGAAGAAGGTTAATTAACTTAAATATGTGAGGTTAATGATTTGAAGCAACTCAATATCGATTTATAAATGTGTATATACAGGAAAATCGATATCGTACCTAAATATAAGATTATGGAATTCGTCCAAATGCACTGCCGTTATGGCTTTATGTCAACTTTAGTAAGATGAAGAAGGTTAATTTACTTAAATATGTGAAGTTAATGATTTGAAGCAACTCAATATCGACTTATAAATGAGTATATAAGTTATCGCGAAGAAACGACACACCCTAATTCCCGTCGTAATAAGAGCCTACCACTCTGCACATGTCGCTAAGTCAGCACATTTTGCGTGAGAACATTGGCCAGACATCTAAGTAAACAAACACCATGCACGAGGCGCAAGGTCAGCAAAACGTCAGCAGAGGAGCTACAACGCGATGCGGGTTGGTGGCTTGAGCTAAGTTAGGAATAATTTAAGGGGCACTTTATACTTGACAACTAAGCCGTGATGACGGCAAATAAAATAACTTCAAATTGAATAATACATTTGAATAATTGGCGCCCAACGTGGGGCTCGCGAGTGAAAAGTTTAATAGAAAAATATAAAGTTCTTAACTCGACTCGTGTAACTACGACAGTTGGCTCACTTAAAATCGACAACAATCAACTACTTGGACTCAGCGTGGACTTAAAGAAGAGACAACCTTTGGCCCGATCAATTAACCGGAAGAACCTGAACCTAATTTTAATCTATTCAAATCCAATGGAAGGGTAAGTGAGATGCTCGTTTCCTGGAATAAATATAGCAATAATTGTGAATAAAATAAAGGAAAGTGACAGAACAAAAATTAATGAGTGAAGGTCTGGAAGACCTTTTTAGAAATTTAAAGTTAGGAAGTCAGAAAGCAAATATGAACACGGAACAAATAACCGAGTTAATTAAGGCGGAAGTTAGAAGTGCTTTGGCAGCACAAAGGTTGGAGTTCGATAGGAAGTTAGGAGCAATCCAAAACCAGGTGACAGGCAGCAGGCCAAAGGTAGAAAAATATCTAAAGGTATCTGTAAATCCACTAGTGACATGTGACATAACGCTTGATGCTATCAAATCACTTCCAGAATTTCATGGTCACATAGGCACATATGTGTCATGGCGCGAGGCGGCGCATAACGCTTATGAACTGTTCAAAAGGTACGATGGCAGTGAACGACACTACCAAGCAGTTACCATTTTGAGGAACAAAATAAGAGGGGCTGCCGATGCGGTCCTCTCATCGTTTAGTACTGTGCTGAACTTTAATGCCATTATAGCACGTTTAGACTTTACGTACGCGGACAAACGTCCCGTATATCTTATAGAGCAGGAATTATCTACCTTAAGACAGGGTTCTAGGTCCTGTCTGGAATTCTACGATGAGGTAGAAAAGAAGCTAACGTTACTAGCTAATAAGACTATAATGTCTTACGAGAGTAGCGTGGCAGAAATTATAAACGAGAAATATAGGGCAGATGCCCTAAGAGTTTTCATTTCCGGCTTAAGGAAGCCCTTATGCGACATTCTTTTCGCCTCACGGCCGTCTG
Source organism: Bactrocera dorsalis (assembly GCF_023373825.1). NCBI lineage: Eukaryota > Metazoa > Arthropoda > Insecta > Diptera > Tephritidae > Bactrocera > Bactrocera dorsalis. The sequence goes on from NC_064303.1 coordinate 49,709,704, forward strand.
ACCTTCCGTCTGCTCTTGCTTTAGCACAGGAGGTAGACTCAAACCATGAGCGGTATGCGTTCGCGGCCAATTTTGCTGCCAGGAACGTCGAGGGCAACCACATTAAAAAAAATAATAATATAATTTCAAGCCAGAACAACCATAGGACAAACACTTATGATCCACCCTCAGCTCATAAGAGCCCACACTACTATAGTAATAGGCAGTACAAACCCGGACATGCACCTCATTTTACGGAAAATCAAAGGGTAAATAACGGACGTGACAACGACAGACTAGTCAGAGCGGAACCAATGGACGTTGATCCATCCTTATCGAAATTTAAACACCAATCGTTTGACAGAGACCGAGGTGCCTATCAAGGAAACAGTAATAGAATGCAACAGGGCTATCAACAAAAACGTCCAGCAAATTCTGGACGTTACACAGGACCAAAGATCCAACGTGTTAATCATCTGGAGGAGGAAGTTGAGCTACAGAGTGAATCATTGTACGGTGCAGAAGCCGAACAAGCGGCGGATGACGTAAGTTTAGATCAACTTAATTTTTTAGGGGAAGGTCCCTCCTACCCTGGATTTCAAAGTTCCTAGGAGGGAAAGAAGTGAAACTCCTTATCGATACTGGTGCGTCGAGGAGTTATATGAAACCAACACCGGCTTTAAGGACACAACATTTCAGGGACACATTCTCTGTAAAATCTATTCACGGGGTTACTTCTATCATGGAAAAATGCTACATGAAAATATTTGGCGTAGTGGCAGAATTTTTCATCTTACCGGACTTAACATCATTTGATGGCGTGATTGGGCTCGACATACTAAACAGGGTCCATGCGAACATTGACCTTAAATCGAATACAATAAATCATGATTTTGGTGAGGAGGAAATCTTCTTCATTTCCAGTCATGACGTAAGCCATCTTAGGCTTCAAACAAATCTAGTACCAACAGACGTTAGGGAAGATTTTTCTAGAATGATCAAAAGGATGAATAGGGTTTTTGCTGACCCCAATGAGGCACTACCGTACAATACAAAGGTGATAGCAACAATTCGCACGGAGGACGAAACACCAGTTTACTCAAGATTATACCCGTACCCACTGAGTGTAGCGGATTTCGTGGACAAAGAAATCAAGGATTTGTTAGCAAATGGAGTTATCCGGCCATCAAGATCACCCTTTAACAACCCTATATGGGTGGTAAAGAAAAAGGGGGTAGACGAAAACGGACAGGCGAAGCAGAGATTAGTTATAGATTTTCGGAAACTCAATGAAAAAACTATCGGTGATAAATACCCAATTCCCGACATAACAGGAATTCTTTCCAATTTGGGTGGTAGTAAATACTTCACCACTTTGGACTTAAAATCTGGTTTCCATCAGATTAAACTATTGGAGCGTGATAGGGAAAAAACAGCTTTCTCTGTCAAGAATGGCAAGTATGAATTTTGCCGGTTACCTTTTGGATTAAAAAACGCGCCGAGCATCTTTCAACGCGCCATAGACGACGTATTAAGAGAGCATATTGGGAAAAGCTGTTTTGTCTATGTAGACGATGTTATTATTTTTTCGGAAAACAAACAGCAGCATCTGAAAGATATAGAATCAATTTTAAATGAATTATTTAGGGCCAACATGAGAGTGTCAGTTGAAAAATCCAAATTTTTTAGGACTGAGGTCGAATACCTGGGGTTCTTAGTTTCACAAGGAGGAATAAAAACGTGTCCAGACAAAGTCGACACAATACGAAGTTTCCCTGAGCCCACCACTCTAAGGGGACTCAGATCATTCCTAGGTCTAGCGGGTTATTATAGATGTTTTATAAGGGATTTCGCTAGAATATCAAAACCATTGTCGAGCATCATGAGAGGCGAATACGGTCGAGTTACTGCGTCCCAATCAAAAAAAATCAGAATTGATTTGACGGACGAACAGAAAAAGACCTTCGAAACAATTAAAGAAATTTTAGCGTCAGAGGATGTAACCCTGACGTATCCAGATTTTAACAAACAATTCGACCTAACTACTGACGCGTCGGCTCATGCTATAGGCGCCGTCCTCTCTCAGGAGGGCAAACCGATTACCATGATTTCTCGCACTCTGTCCGGGAGCGAGGAGCATTACGCTACCAATGAAAGGGAATTGTTAGCTATTGTATGGGCATTGAAAGCTCTTAGAAACTACCTGTACGGCGTAACAAAACTTAATGTTTATACTGACCACCAGCCGCTGACCTTTGCGGTTTCGGATAGGAATCCTAATTCGAAAATTAAAAGATGGAAAGCCTTCATAGACGAATGCAACGCAAAGCTAATCTACAAACCAGGAAAGGAAAATGTGGTGGCAGACGCTCTATCTAGGCAACATATAAATGCTTTAGATAACACGAGCATCGAGACAATTCATAGCGAGGAATCATCAACCCATACAATTGAAAGATCGGAAAAACCGGTAAATTGCTTCCGCAACCAGATTATTGTGGAGGTAGGTACAGAACCTCAAAGAAAAACTTTTATAATTTTTGGAAAAAAGACAAGGCATATCATTTCTTACCGAGAAAAAAAGGATTTATTAGAACTTTTACAGGAGGCCGTAAACACAACAGCAGTAAACGCAATACACTGCGATCTGCATGCACTTGCACAGTTTCAGCACGAACTGGTCGAAATGTTTCCAACAGTTAAATTCAGACATACGGAGAAATTCGTTAACGACATTTCGAATCCGAATGAGCAGCAGGAAATTATCGCTGCAGAACATAACAGAGCGCATCGAGCAGCGCAGGAGAACACAAAACAAATTCTAGAGGATTACTTCTTTCCAAAAATGGAGAAAAAAGTTAAACAATTTGTGGGAAATTGTCGAACTTGCTCGCGGGCGAAGTATGATCGGCACCCAAAGAAGCAGCTTATTGCTCAAACGCCCATACCAACATATTGTGGAGAAATTCTTCACATTGACATATTTTCTACCGGGTCCAAGTTCTTCTTGACGTGCATCGACAAGTTTTCAAAATTTGCGATAGTACAGTCGTTGAAATCAAGAACGATAGTAGATGTCAAACCACAGCTCCTTCAGTTACTCAACATGTTTTTCGGTACTCGAATAGTTTATTGCGACAATGAGAAGTCGCTGAATTCACACAGCATCAAAGCTACATTAAAGAATCACTTCAATATCGACATTGCGAATGCTCCACCACTACATAGTACATCAAATGGTCAGGTGGAGCGATTTCATAGCACACTAATGGAAATAGCACGATGCCTTAAACTTGACAAAAATCTTGATGATGTTGAGGAAATTGTCCTTTTAGCTACGATTGAGTATAACAGGTCCATTCACACAGTAACGGGGATGAAGCCCCTTACCGTATTTCGTTCAATTAAAGATGACAACCAAATACCATGCCGCTTAAGAAACGCACAGGAAAGAGAACTAACAACTCATAATAAGAACAGGCAGGATAGGGAGTTCCCTGTTGGAGAAAAAGTACTTGTTAAAAATAACAGGAGACTAGGCAATAAGCTTACGCCTCTTTATACTGAGGAAGAGGTGGAAAAAGACATGGGTACAAAACAGTTTTAATAAAAGGGAGAAGGGTCCATAAGGACAACCTTCGTTAAACTTAATCTAGAACCTAGGCGTTTCTAATGATAAACAATTAACAAAAAATTTCATATATGTTTTTAGGATTTTCATAATTTTGGCCATATCAATATCGGTAACGACAGGAAGGTTAATCGACTATACCAATGCAAGGTACATTCCGGTGGTCGGTGAGGACCTTGTAATTTGGGAAAATTCAGGACACATCAAGCATGTTACCAACTTGACACTTTACGAATTACTGAGAGACGAGACAATTAATGCCACAGACCACTTTCCTCAGTCACATATGAGGAAGTTACTAGACGCGGACATAAACCAGATAAGTCGACTGATACAAATGATAAACGCTCACCACAGACAGGCGAGAAGCCTGAATGCCCTAGGGACAGTCCTGAAATACATTGCTGGAACTCCTGACCATGACGACTTCAATAGATTAATGAGCACAGAAGAACAGCTAATTAACTCGCAGGACAGACAGTTTACCATAAACACTCAAGTACAGAAAGAAATCAATAACCTTACCATTACAGTAAATAAAATCCTGAAATTAACAAAAGAAAGAGAAATAAACACCGGTCACCTTTATGACATACTACTGGCTAGAAACAGAGCAATTATTACAGAATTAAATAACATTATAACAGCTGTCACTTTCGCCAAAATTGGGGTTTTAAGTCCCATTCTCTTAGACAGTAACGAAATAAATTTCATAACAGGAGACGAGCACTTCACTGACCTTACCGTGGCCGATGTTATGGCAGTAGCTAGAATTAAGATATTACAGTATAATAACATAATTTACTTTTTAATAAGATATCCGATTCCTATGTTTAGATGTAAGAAAATTACTATTTTACCGGTAGCTCATGGCCACCAAATCCTGCACCTAGAAGAATCCATCTTAGCCAAGTGTTATAACCATACCGTAGCCGTAAAGAACTGCAGCGACACAACACCAACGTTTTGCTTACCATCTCCGACTACATCATGCGCTCTGCAACTACTGACTCGCAACACCGCTAATTGCAGTACAACATTTAACAACCTCACACCAATTTCACCGATAAGTGACGGCCTTGTTGTCATCAATGACCAATTGGCTGTCATCGAGGAAAATAATGAGGTCCCTATTACGGTCAACGGAACATACCTCGTGGTCTTCAAAAACAACGTAAAGATTAATGGTACGACTTTTTATAACGAAAATTCTACATTGCCTCTAAAACCTGAAACTCCATGGGCTTCTACAATCAACTTGACGCAGCACACAGAAATATTAAGCGCTTCTTACCTTCACCATGTGAATCTAGAGAATGTTCAAAGGATCAATCACCTGCAGCGATCAATCCATTATGGCCACGTTACAGGTTTCTCAGCCATTGGTGTCTTATTAATCATGGCATTCACTGTTTACGTCCTTCTCAGGATAAGGAGGACCAAGAGAGAGATTATCATAGCCAGGTCCGTTGAAACTGCAATTAAAACCGCTTCTTTGAGGACCGAGGACGTTCCCCATTTAGAAGGGGAGGAGTTATCGCGAAGAAACGACACACCCTAATTCCCGTCGTAATAAGAGCCTACCACTCTGCACATGTCGCTAAGTCAGCACATTTTGCGTGAGAACATTGGCCAGACATCTAAGTAAACAAACACCATGCACGAGGCGCAAGGTCAGCAAAACGTCAGCAGAGGAGCTACAACGCGATGCGGGTTGGTGGCTTGAGCTAAGTTAGGAATAATTTAAGGGGCACTTTATACTTGACAACTAAGCCGTGATGACGGCAAATAAAATAACTTCAAATTGAATAATACATTTGAATAATTTATACAAGAAAATCGATATTGTACCTAAATATAAGATTATGGAATTCGTCCAAATGCACTGCCGTTATGGCTTTATGTCAACTTTAGTAAGATGAAGAAGGTTAATTTACTTAAATATGTGAAGTTAATGATTGTAAGCAACTCAATATCGACTTATAAATGAGTATATACAAGAAAATCGATATTGTACCTAAATATAAGATTATGGAATTCTTCCAAATGCACTGCCGTTATGGCTTTATGTCAACTTTAGTAAGATGAAGAAGGTTAATTAACTTAAATATGTGAAGTTAATGATTTGAAGCAACTCAAAATCGATTGATAAATGTGTATAAACAAGAAAATTGACTTTATACCTATATATAAGATAATAGAATTCTTCCAAATGCACTGCCGTTATGGCTTTATGTCAACTTTAGTAAGATGAAGAAGGTTAATTAACTTAAATATTTGAAGCTAATGATTTGAAGCAACACAATATCGATTGATAAATGTGTATAAACAAGAAAATCGACATTATACCTAAATATAAGTTTGTGGAATTCTTGCAAATGCATTGCCGTTATGGCCTTATGTCAACTTTAGTAAGATGAAGAAGGTTAATTAACTTAAATATGTGAAGTTAATGATTGTAAGCAACTCAATATCGACTTATAAATGAGTATATACAAGAAAATCGATATTGTACCTAAATATAAGATTATGGAATTCTTCCAAATGCACTGCCGTTATGGCTTTATGTCAACTTTAGTAAGATGAAGAAGGTTAATTAACTTAAATATATGAAGCTGATGATTTGAAGCAACTCAATATCGATTGATAAATGTGTATAAACAAGAAAATTGACTTTATACCTATATATAAGATAATAGAATTCTTCCAAATGCACTGCCGTTATGGCTTTATGTCAACTTTAGTAAGATGAAGAAGGTTAATTAACTTAAATATTTGAAGCTAATGATTTGAAGCAACACAATATCGATTGATAAATGTGTATAAACAAGAAAATCGACATTATACCTAAATATAAGTTTGTGGAATTCTTCCAAATGCACTGCCGTTATGGCTTTATGTCAACTTTAGCAAGATGAAGAAGGTTAATTAACTTAAATATTTGAAGCTAATGATTTGAAGAAACACAATATCGATTGATAAATGTGTATATATTTATAAGAAAATCGATTTTATACCAAACTATAAGATTATGGAATTCTTCCAAATGCACTGCCGTTAAGGCTTTATGTCAACTTTAGCAAGATGAAGAAGGTTAATTAAATTAAATATGTGAAGCTAAAGATTTGAAGCAACACAATATCGATTGATAAATGTGTATAAACAAGAAAATCGACATTATACCTAAATATAAGTTTGTGGAATTCTTGCAAATGCATTGCCGTTATGGCCTTATGTCAACTTTAGTAAGATGAAGAAGGTTAATTAACTTAAATATGCGAAGTTAATGATTTGAAGCAACTCAAAATCGATTAATAAATGTGTATATACAAGAAAATCGATATTGTACCTAAATATAAGATTATGGAATTCTTCCAAATGCACTGCCGTTATGGCTTTATGTCAACTTTAGTAAGATGAAGAAGGTTAATTAACTTAAATATGTGAAGTTAATGATTTGAAGCAACACAATATCGATTGATAAATGTGTATAAACAAGAAAATCGACATTATACCTAAATATAAGATTGTGGAATTCTTCCAAATGCACTGCCGTTATGGCTTTATGTCAACTTTAGTAAGATGAAGAAGGTTAATTTACTTAAATATGTGAAGTTAATGATTGTAAGCAACTCAATATCGATTGATAAATGTGTATAAACAAGAAAATCGACTTTATACCTAAATATAAGATTATGGAATTCTTCCAAATGCACTGCCGTTATGGCTTTATGTCAACTTTAGTAAGATGAAGAAGGTTAATTAACTTAAATATGTGAAGTTAATGATTTGAAGCAACTCAATATCGATTGATAAATGTGTATATACAAGAAAATCGACTTTATACCTAAATATAAGATTGTGGAATTCTTCCAAATGCACTGCCGTTATGGCTTTATGTCAACTTTAGTAAGATGAAGAAGGTTAATTAACTTAAATATGTGAAGTTAATGATTTGAAGCAACTCAATGTCGATTTATAAATGTGTATATATAAGAAAATCGACATTATACCTAACTATAAGATTGTGGAATTCTTCCAAATGCACTGCCGTTATGGCTTTATGTCAACTTTAGCAAGATGAAGAAGGTTAATTAAATTAAATATGTGAAGCTAGTGATTTGAAGCAACACAATATCGATTGACAAATGTGTATAAACAAGAAAATCGGCATTATACCTAAATATAAGTTTGTGGAATTCTTCCAAATGCACGGCCGTTATGGCTTTATGTCAACTTTAGCAAGATGAAGAAGGTTAAGTAACTTAAATATGTGAAGTTGATAATTTGAAGCAGCTCAATATCGATTTATAAATGTGTATATACAAGAAAATCGATACTGTACCTAAATATAAGATTATGGAATTCTTCCAAATGCACTGCCGTTATGGCTTTATGTCAACTTTAGTAAGATGAAGAAGGTTAATTAACTTAAATATGTGAAGCTAATGATTTGAAGCAACTCAATATCGATTTATAAATGTGTATATACAAGAAAATCGATTTTATACCTAACTATAAGATTGTGGAATTCTTCCAAATGCACTGCCGTTATGGCTTTATGTCAACTTTAGCAAGATGAAGAAGGTTAAGTAACTTAAATATGTGAAGTTGATAATTTGAAGCAGCTCAATATCGATTTATAAATGTGTATATACAAGAAAATCGATACTGTACCTAAATATAAGATTGTGGAATTCTTCCAAATGCACTGCCGTTAAGGCTTTGTGTCAACTTTGGTAAGATGAAGAAGGTTAATTAACTTAAATATGGAAAGTTAATGATTTGAAGCAACTCAATATCGATTTATAAATGTGTATATATAAGAAAATCGATTTTATACCTAACTATAAGATTGTGGAATTCTTCCAAATGCACTGCCGTTATGGCTTTATGTCAACTTTAGTAAGATGAAAAAGGTTAATTAACTTAAATATGCGAAGCTAATGATTTGAAGCAACTCAATTTCGATTGATAAATTAGAATATACAAGAAAATCGACTTTATACCTAACTATAAGAGTCCGTAATTCTTCCAAATGCACTGCCGTTATGGCTTTATGTCAACTTTAGCAAGATGAAGAAGGTTAATTAAATTAAATATGTGAAGCTAATGATTTGAAGCAACACAATATCGATTTATAAATGTGTATATATAAGAAAATCGATTTTATACCTAACTATAAGATTGTAGAATTCTTCCAAATGCACTGCCGTTATGGCTTTATGTCAACTTTAGTAAGATGAAGAAGGTTAATTAACTTAAATATATGAAGGTAAAGATTTGAAGCAACTCAATATCGCTTGTTAAATGAGTATATACAAGAAAATCGATTTTACACCTAAATATAAGATTGTGGAATTCTTCCAAATGCACTGCCGTTATGGCTTTATGTCAACTTTAGCAAGATGAAGAAGGTTAATTAAATTAAATATGTGAAGCTAGTGATTTGAAGCAACACAATATCGATTGATAAATGTTTATAAACAAGAAAATCGATTTTATACCTAAACATAAGATTATGGAATTCTTCCAAATGCACTGCCGTTATGGCTTTATGTCAACTTTAGTAAGATGAAGAAGGTTAATTAACTTAAATATGTAAAGCTAATGATTTGAAGCAACTCAATTTCGATTGATAAATGTGTATAAACAAGAAAATCGACATTATACCTAAATATAAGTTTGTGGAATTCTTCCAAATGCACGGCCGTTATGGCTTTATGTCAACTTTAGCAAGATGAAGAAGGTTAATTAACTTAAATATGGGAAGCTAATGATTTGAAGCAACTCAATATCGATTTATAAATGTGTATATATAAGAAAATCGATTTTATACCTAACTATAAGATTGTGGAATTCTTCCAAATGCACTGCCGTTATGGCTTTATGTCAACTTTAGTAAGATGAAAAAGGTTAATTAACTTAAATATGCGAAGCTAATGATTTGAAGCAACTCAATTTCGATTGATAAATGTGTATATATAAGAAAATCGATTTTATACCTAAACATAAGATTGTGGAATTCTTCCAAATGCACTGCCGTTATGGCTTTATGTCAACTTTAGCAAGATGAAGAAGGTTAATTAACTTAAATATGTGAAGTTAGTGATTTGAAGAAACTCAATATCGATTGATAAATGTGTATAAACAAGAAAATCGACTTTATACCTATATATAAGATAATAGAATTCTTCCAAATGCACTGCCGTTATGGCTTTATGTGAACTTTAGTAAGATGAAGAAGGTTAATTAACTTAAATATGTGAGGTTAATGATTTGAAGCAACTCAATATCGATTTATAAATGTGTATATACAGGAAAATCGATATCGTACCTAAATATAAGATTATGGAATTCGTCCAAATGCACTGCCGTTATGGCTTTATGTCAACTTTAGTAAGATGAAGAAGGTTAATTTACTTAAATATGTGAAGTTAATGATTGTAAGCAACTCAATATCGACTTATAAATGAGTATATACAAGAAAATCGATATTGTACCTAAATATAAGATTATGGAATTCTTCCAAATGCACTGCCGTTATGGCTTTATGTCAACTTTAGTAAGATGAAGAAGGTTAATTAACTTAAATATGTGAAGTTAATGATTTGAAGCAACTCAAAATCGATTTATAAATGTGTATATACAAGAAAATCGATATTGTACCTAAATATAAGATTATGGAATTCTTCCAAATGCACTGCCGTTATGGCTTTATGTCAACTTTAGTAAGATGAAGAAGGTTAATTAACTTAAATATATGAAGCTGATGATTTGAAGCAACTCAATATCGATTGATAAATGTGTATAAACAAGAAAATTGACTTTATACCTATATATAAGATAATAGAATTCTTCCAAATGCACTGCCGTTATGGCTTTATGTCAACTTTAGTAAGATGAAGAAGGTTAATTAACTTAAATATTTGAAGCTAATGATTTGAAGCAACTCAATATCGATTGATAAATGTGTATAAACAAGAAAATCGACATTATACCTAAATATAAGTTTGTGGAATTCTTCCAAATGCATTGCCGTTATGGCTTTATGTCAACTTTAGTAAGATGAAGAAGGTTAATTAACTTAAATATGTGAAGTTAATGATTTGAAGCAACACAATATCGATTGATAAATGTGTATAAACAAGAAAATCGATATTATACCTAAATATAAGATTATGGAGTTCTTCCAATGGCACTGCCGTTATGGCTTTATGTCAACTTTAGTAAGATGAAGAAGGTTAATTAACTTAAATATGTGAAGTTAATGATTTGAAGCAACTCAATGTCGATTTATAAATGTGTATATATAAGAAAATCGATTTTATACCTAACTATAAGATTGTGGAATTCTTCCAAATGCACTGCCGTTATGGCTTTATGTCAACTTTAGTAAGATGAAGAAGGTTAATTAACTTAAATATGTGAAGTTAATGATTTGAAGCAACTCAATATCGATTTATAAATGTGTATATACAAGAAAATCGATATTGTACCTAAATATAAGATTATGGAATTCTTCCAAATGCACTGCCGTTATGGCTTTATGTCAACTTTAGTAAGATGAAGAAGGTTAATTAACTTAAATATGTGAAGCTAATGATTTGAAGCAACTCAATATCGATTGATAAATGTGTATAAACAAGAAAATCGACTTTATACCTATATATAAGATTATGGAATTCTTCCAAATGCACTGCCGTTATGGCTTTATGTCAACTTTAGTAAGATGAAGAAGGTTAATTAACTTAAATATGTAAAGCTAATGATTTGAAGCAACTCAATTTCGATTGATAAATGTGTATAAACAAGAAAATCGATATTGTACCTAAATATAAGATTATGGAATTCTTCCAAATGCACTGCCGTTATGGCTTTATGTCAACTTTAGTAAGATGAAGAAGGTTAATTAACTTAAATATGTGAAGTTAATGATTTGAAGCAACTCAATGTCGATTTATAAATGTGTATATATAAGAAAATCGATTTTATACCTAACTATAAGATTGTGGAATTCTTCCAAATGCACTGCCGTTATGGCTTTATGTCAACTTTAGCAAGATGAAGAAGGTTAATTAAATTAAATATGTGAAGCTAAAGATTTGAAGCAACACAATATCGATTGATAAATGTGTATAAACAAGAAAATCGACATTATACCTAAATATAAGTTTGTGGAATTCTTCCAAATGCACGGCCGTTATGGCTTTATGTCAACTTTAGCAAGATGAAGAAGGTTAATTAACTTAAATATGTGAAGTTAATGATTTGAAGCAACTCAGTATCGATTTATAAATGTGTATATACAAGAAAATCGATACTGTATCTAAATATAAGATTGTGGAATTCTTCCAAATACACTGCCGTTATGGCTTTATGTCAACTTTGGTAAGATGAAGAAGGTTAATTAACTTAAATATGGAAAGTTAATGATTTGAAGCAACTCAATATCGATTTATAAATGTGTATATACAAGAAAATCGATATTGTACCTAAATATAAGATTATGGAATTCTTCCAAATGCACTGCCGTTATGGCTTTATGTCAACTTTGGTAAGATGAAGAAGGTTAATTAACTTAAATATGTGAAGTTAGTGATTTGAAGAAACTCAATATCGATTGATAAATGTCTATGAACAAGAAAATCGACTTTATACCTATATATAAGATAACGGAATTCTTCTAAATGCACTGCCGTTATGGCTTTATGTCAACTTTAGCAAGATGAAGAAGGTTAATGTACTTAAATATGTTAAATTAATGATTGTAAGCATCTCAATATCGATTGATAAATAAGCATATACAAGAAAATCGACTTTATACCTATATATAAGATAATAGAATTCTTCCAAATGCACTGCCGTTATGGCTTTATGTCAACTTTAGTAAGATGAAGAAGGTTAATTAACTTAAATATGTAAAGCTAATGATTTGAAGCAACTCAATTTCGATTGATAAATGTGTATAAACAAGAAAATCGACATTATACTTAAATATAAGTTTGTGGAATTCTTCCAAATGCATTGCCGTTATGGCTTTATGTCAACTTAAGTAAGATGAAGAAGGTTAATTAACTTAAATATGTAAAGCTAATGATTTGAAGCAACTCAATTTCGATTTATAAATGTGTATATACAAGAAAATCGATATTGTACCTAAATATAAGTTTGTGGAATTCTTCCAAATGCATTGCCGTTATGGCTTTATGTCAACTTAAGTAAGATGAAGAAGGTTAATTAACTTAAATATGTAAAGCTAATGATTTGAAGCAACTCAATTTCGATTGATAAATGTGTATATATAAGAAAATCGATTTTATACCTAAACATAAGATTGTGGAATTCTTCCAAATGCACTGCCGTTATGGCTTTATGTCAACTTTAGCAAGATGAAGAAGGTTAATTAACTTAAATATGTGAAGCTAATGATTTGAAGCAACTCAATATCGATTGATAAATGTGTATAAACAAGAAAATCGACTTTATACCTATATATAAGACAACATAATTCTTCCAAATGCACTGCCGTTATGGCTTTATGTCAACTTTAGTAAGATGAAGAAGGTTAATTAACTTAAATATGTAAAGCTAATGATTTGAAGCAACTCAATTTCGATTTATAAATGTGTATATACAAGAAAATCGATATTGTACCTAAATATAAGTTTGTGGAATTCTTCCAAATGCATTGCCGTTATGGCTTTATGTCAACTTAAGTAAGATGAAGAAGGTTAATTAACTTAAATATGTAAAGCTAATGATTTGAAGCAACTCAATTTCGATTGATAAATGTGTATATATAAGAAAATCGATTTTATACCTAAACATAAGATTGTGGAATTCTTCCAAATGCACTGCCGTTATGGCTTTATGTCAACTTTAGCAAGATGAAGAAGGTTAATTAAATTAAATATGTGAAGCTAATGATTTGAAGCAACTCAATATCGATTGATAAATGTGTATAAACAAGAAAATCGACTTTATACCTATATATAAGACAACATAATTCTTCCAAATGCACTGCCGTTATGGCTTTATGTCAACTTTAGTAAGATGAAGAAGGTTAATTAACTTAAATATGTAAAGCTAATGATTTGAAGCAACTCAATTTCGATTGATAAATGTGTATAAACAAGAAAATCGACATTATACTTAAATATAAGTTTGTGGAATTCTTCCAAATGCATTGCCGTTATGGCTTTATGTCAACTTTAGTAAGATGAAGAAGGTTAATTAACTTAAATATGTAAAGCTAATGATTTGAAGCAACTCAATTTCGATTTATAAATGTGTATATACAAGAAAATCGATATTGTACCTAAATATAAGTTTGTGGAATTCTTCCAAATGCATTGCCGTTATGGCTTTATGTCAACTTTAGTAAGATGAAGAAGGTTAATTAACTTAAATATATGAAGCTGATGATTTGAAGCAACTCAATATCGATTGATAAATGTGTATATATAAGAAAATCGATTTTATACCTAAACATAAGATTGTGGAATTCTTCCAAATGCACTGCCGTTATGGCTTTATGTCAACTTTAGCAAGATGAAGAAGGTTAATTTACTTAAATTTGTTAAATTAATGATTGTAAGCATCTCAATATCGATTGATAAATAAGCATATACCAGAAAATCGACTTTATACCTATATATAAGATAATAGAATTCTTCCAAATGCACTGCCGTTATGGCTTTATGTGAACTTTAGTAAGATGAAGAAGGTTAATTAACTTAAATATGTGAGGTTAATGATTTGAAGCAACTCAATATCGATTTATAAATGTGTATATACAGGAAAATCGATATCGTACCTAAATATAAGATTATGGAATTCGTCCAAATGCACTGCCGTTATGGCTTTATGTCAACTTTAGTAAGATGAAGAAGGTTAATTAACTTAAATATGTGAAGTTAATGATTTGAAGCAACTCAATTTCGATTTATAAATGTGTATATACAAGAAAATCGATATTGTACCTAAATATAAGATTATGGAATTCTTCCAAATGCACTGCCGTTATGGCTTTATGTCAACTTTAGTAAGATGAAGAAGGTTAATTAACTTAAATATGTGAAGTTAATGATTTGAAGCAACTCAATATCGATTTATAAATGTGTATATACAAGAAAATCGATATTGTACCTAAATATAAGATTATGGAATTCTTCCAAATGCACTGCCGTTATGGCTTTATGTCAACTTTAGCAAGATGAAGAAGGTTAATTAAATTAAATATGTGAAGTTAGTGATTTGAAGCAACTCAATATCGATTGATAAATGTGTATATATAACAAAATCGACTTTATACCTATATATAAGATAATAGAATTCTTCCAAATGCACTGCCGTTATGGGCTTATGTCAACTTTAGTAAGATGAAGAAGATTAATTAACTTAAATATGTAAAGCTAATGATTTGAAGCAACTCAATTTCGACTGATAAATGTGTATAAACAAGAAAATCGACATTATACTTAAATATAAGTTTGTGGAATTCTTCCAAATGCACTGCCGTTATGGCTTTATGTCAACTTTAGCAAGATGAAGAAGGTTAATTTACTTAAATATGTGAAGTTAATGATTGTAAGCAACTCAATATCGACTTATAAATGAGTATATACAAGAAAATCGATATTGTACCTAAATATAAGATTATGGAATTCTTCCAAATGCACTGCCGTTATGGCTTTATGTCAACTTTAGTAAGATGAAGAAGGTTAATTAACTTAAATATGTGAAGTTAATGATTTGAAGCAACTCAATATCGATTTATAAATGTGTATATACAAGAAAATCGATATTGTACCTAAATATAAGATTATGGAATTCGTCCAAATGCACTGCCGTTATGGCTTTATGTCAACTTTAGCAAGATGAAGAAGGTTAATTAACTTAAATATATGAAGCTGATGATTTGAAGCAACTCAATATCGATTGATAAATGTGTATAAACAAGAAAATTGACTTTATACCTATATATAAGATAATATAATTCTTCCAAATGCACTGCCGTTATGGCTTTATGTCAACTTTAGTAAGATGAAGAAGGTTAATTAACTTAAATATTTGAAGCTAATGATTTGAAGCAACACAATATCGATTGATAAATGTGTATAAACAAGAAAATCGACATTATACCTAAATATAAGTTTGTGGAATTCTTGCAAATGCATTGCCGTTATGGCCTTATGTCAACTTTAGCAAGATGAAGAAGGTTAATTTACTTAAATATGTGAAGTTAATGATTGTAAGCAACTCAATATCGACTTATAAATGAGTATATACAAGAAAATCGATATTGTACCTAAATATAAGATTATGGAATTCTTCCAAATGCACTGCCGTTATGGCTTTATGTCAACTTTAGTAAGATGAAGAAGGTTAATTAACTTAAATATGTGAAGTTAATGATTTGAAGCAACTCAAAATCGATTTATAGATGTGTATATACAAGAAAATCGATATTGTACCTAAATATAAGATTATGGAATTCGTCCAAATACACTGCCGTTATGGCTTTATGTCAACTTTAGTAAGATGAAGAAGGTTAATTAACTTAAATATGTGAAGTTAATGATTTGAAGCAACTCAATATCGATTGATAAATGTGTATAAACAAGAAAATCGACATTATACCTAAATATAAGTTTGTGGAATTCTTGCAAATGCATTGCCGTTATGGCCTTATGTCAACTTTAGTAAGATGAAGAAGGTTAATTTACTTAAATATGTGAACTTAATGATTGTAAGCAACTCAATATCGACTTATAAATGAGTATATACAAGCTACCTGGCTGTCTCCGGATCGAAAAACCACCAACCAGATCGATCATGTTGTGATAGACGGAAGACACGTCTCCAGTGTTTTAGATGTGCGTGCGCTCCGAGGTCCTAACATCGACTCGGACCACTATCTTGTTGCAGCCAAGATTCGCACCCGCCTCTGTGCAGCAAAAAACGCACGCCAACAAACACAAGGAAGGTTCGACGTCGAGAAGCTGCAATCACAACAGACAGCCGAACGATTTTCTACTCGGCTTGCACTCCTGCTCTCTGAGAGCACTCGTCAACAACTCGGTATAAGGGAACTGTGGGACGGCATTTCAAACTCCTTACGTACAGCTGCAACCGAAACCATTGGTTTTCGGAAAGTGCAAAAGAACAGCTGGTGCGATGAGGAGTGCCGTGTCGCAGCGGAGAGAAAACAGGCTGCCTACCTCGCAACGTTACGATCGACCACAACACGTGCGGGATGGGATAGATACCGAGAGTTGAAGAGGGAAGCGAGACGCATTTGCAGACAGAAGAAGAAAGAGGCCGAAATGCGTGAGTACGAACAGCTTGATAAGCTGGCCGACAGGGGTAATGCTCGAAAATTCTACGAAAAAATGCGGCGACTTACAGAAGGTTTCAAGACCGGAGCATACTCCTGTAGAACCCCCAAAGGTGATCTAGCCACCGATGCCCAGAGCATACTTAGATTATGGAGGGAACACTTCTCCAGCCTGCTGAATGGCAGTGAACACATAGCACCAGGAGAAGGCGAACCCGATACCCCAATCGATGACGATGGAGCAGACGTTCCATTGCCCGACCATGACGAAGTTCGAATAGCAGTTGCCCGCCTGAAGAACAACAAAGCGGCAGGGGCAGACGGATTGCCGGCCGAGCTATTCAAACACGGCGGCGAAGAACTGATAAGGAGCATGCATCAGCTTCTTTGCAAAATATGGTCGGATGAGAGCATGCCCAACGATTGGAATTTAAGTGTGCTATGCCCAATCCATAAAAAAGGAGACCCCACAATCTGCGCCAACTACCGTGGGATTAGCCTCCTCAACATCGCGTACAAGGTTCTATCGAGCGTATTGTGTGAAAGATTAAAGCCCACCGTCAACAAACTGATTGGACCTTATCAGTGTGGCTTCAGACCTGGAAAATCAACAACCGACCAGATATTCACCATGCGCCAAATCTTGGGAAAGACCCGTGAAAGGAGAATCGACACTCACCACCTATTCGTCGATTTCAAAGCTGCTTTCGATAGCACGAAAAGGAGCTGCCTTTATGCCGCAATGTCTGAATTTGGTATCCCCGCAAAACTAATACGGCTGTGTAAACTGACGTTGAGCGGGACCAAAAGCTCCGTCAGGATCGGGAAGGACCTCTCCGAGCCGTTCGATACCAAACGAGGTTTCAGACAAGGCGACTCCCTATCGTGCGACTTTTTCAATCTGCTGCTGGAGAAAATTATTAGAGCTGCAGAACTGAACCGAGCAGGTACAATCTTTTATAAGAGTGTACAGCTGCTGGCGTATGCCGATGATATTGATATCATCGGTCTCAACACCCGCGCCGTTAGTTCTGCTTTCTCCAGACTGAACAAGGAAGCAACGCAAATGGGTCTGGCAGTGAACGAGGGCAAGACGAAATATCTCCTGTCATCAAACAAACAGTCGTCGCACTCGCGACTTGGCACTCACGTCACTGTTGACAGTCATAACTTTGAAGTTGTAGATAATTTCGTCTATTTAGGAACCAGCATTAACACCACCAACAATGTCAGCCTAGAAATCCAACGCAGGATTACTCTTGCCAACAGGTGCTACTTCGGACTGAGTAGGCAATTGAAAAGTAAAGTCCTCTCTCGACTAACAAAAACCAAACTCTATAAGTCGCTCATAATTCCCGTCCTGCTATATGGTGCAGAGGCTTGGACGATGACAACAACCGATGAGTCGACGTTGCGAGTTTTCGAGAGAAAAGTTCTGCGGAAGATTTATGGTCCTTTGCGCGTTGGCCACGGCGAATACCGCATCCGATGGAACGATGAGCTGTACGAGATATACGACGACATCGACATAGTTCAGCGAATTAAAAGACAGCGGCTACGCTGGCTAGGTCATGTTGTCCGGATGGATGAAAACACTCCAGCTCTGAAAGTATTCGACGCAGTACCCGCCGCGGGAAGCAGAGGAAGAGGAAGACCTCCACTCCGGTGGAAGGACCAAGTGGAGAAGGACCTGGCCTCGCTTGGAATATCCAATTGGCGCCACGTAGCGAAGAGAAGAAACGATTGGCGCGCTGTTGTTGACTCGGCTATAATCGCGTAAGCGGTGTCTACGCCAGTAAAGAAGAAGAAGAAGATATACAAGAAAATCGATATTGTACCTAAATATAAGATTATGGAATTCTTCCAAATGCACTGCCGTTATGGCTTTATGTCAACTTTGGTAAGATGAAGAAGGTTAATTAACTTAAATATGTGAAGTTAATGATTTGAAGCAACTCAAAATCGATTTATAGATGTGTATATACAAGAAAATCGATATCGTACCTAAATATAAGATTATGGAATTCGTCCAAATGCACTGCCGTTATGGCTTTATGTCAACTTTAGCAAGATGAAGAATGTTAATTAACTTAAATATATGAAGCTGATGATTTGAAGCAACTCAATATCGATTGATAAATGTGTATAAACAAGAAAATCGATATTGTACCTAAATATAAGTTTGTGGAATTCTTCCAAATGCATTGCCGTTATGGCTTTATGTCAACTTTAGTAAGATGAAGAAGGTTAATTAACTTAAATATATGAAGCTGATGATTTGAAGCAACAAGAAAATCGATATTGTACCTAAATATAAGATTATGGAATTCTTCCAAATGCACTGCCGTTATGGCTTTATGTCAACTTTAGTAAGATGAAGAAGGTTAATTTACTTAAATATGTGAAGTTAATGATTTGAAGCAACTCAATATCGATTTATAAATGTGTATATACAAGAAAATCGATATTGTACCTAAATATAAGATTATGGAATTCTTCCAAATGCACTGCCGTTATGGCTTTATGTCAACTTTAGTAAGATGAAGAAGGTTAATTAACTTAAATATGTGAAGCTAATGATTTGAAGCAACACAATATCGATTGATAAATGAGTATATACAGGAAAATCGATTTTATACCTAAACATAAGATTGTGGAATTCTTCCAAATGCACTGCCGTTATGGCTTTATGTCAACTTTAGTAAGATGAAGAAGGTTAATTAACTTAAATATGTAAAG
The DNA here is from genome assembly GCF_023373825.1 of Bactrocera dorsalis. Lineage (NCBI taxonomy): Eukaryota > Metazoa > Arthropoda > Insecta > Diptera > Tephritidae > Bactrocera > Bactrocera dorsalis. The sequence continues at coordinate 49,729,395 of NC_064303.1, forward strand.
CTAATGATTTGAAGCAACTCAATTTCGATTTATAAATGTGTATATACAAGAAAATCGATACTGTACCTAAATATAAGATTGTGGAATTCTTCCAAATGCACTGCCGTTATGGCTTTGTGTCACCTTTGGTAAGATGAAGAAGGTTAATTAACTTAAATATGGAAAGTTAATGATTTGAAGCAACTCAATATCGATTGATAAATGTGTATAAACAAGAAAATCGGCATTATACCTAAATATAAAATTGTGGAATTCTTCCAAATGCACGGCCGTTATGGCTTTATGTCAACTTTAGCAAGATGAAGAAGGTTAATTAAATTAAATATGTGAAGCTAATGATTTGAAGCAACACAATATCGATTTATAAATGTGTATATATAAGAAAATCGATTTTATACCTAAATATAAGTTAATGGAATTCTTCCAAATGCACTGCCGTTATGGCTTTATGTCAACTTAAGTAAGATGAAGAAGGTTAATTAACTTAAATATGTAAAGCTAATGATTTGAAGCAACTCAATATCGATTTATAAATGTGTATATACAAGAAAATCGATATTGTACCTAAATATAAGTTTGTGGAATTCTTCCAAATGCATTGCCGTTATGGCTTTATGTCAACTTTAGTAAGATGAAGAAGGTTAATTAACTTAAATATGTGAAGCTAATGATTTGAAGCAACTCAATATCGATTTATAAATGTGTATAAACAAGAAAATCGATTTTATACCTAACTATAAGATTGTGGAATTCTTCCAAATGCACTGCCGTTATGGCTTTATGTCAACTTTAGTAAGATGAAAAAGGTTAATGTACTTAAATATGCGAAGGTAATGATTTGAAGCAACTCAATATGGCTTGATATATGTATATATACAAGAAAATCGATTTCATACCTAAATATAAGATTGTGGAATTCTTCCAAATGCACTGCCGTTATGGCTTTATGTCAACTTTAGTAGAATGAAGAAGGTTAATTAACTTAAATATGTGAAGTTAATGATTTGAAGCACCTCAATATCGCTTGATAAATGAGTATATACAAGAAAATCGATTTTATACCTAAATATAAGATTGTGGAATTCTTCCAAATGCACTGCCGTTATGGCTTTATGTCAACTTTAGTAAGATGAAGAAGGTTAATTAACTTAAATATGTGAAGCTAATGATTTGAAGCAACTCAATATCGCTTGATAAATGAGTATAGACAAGAAAATCGATTTTATACCTAAATATAAGATTATAGAATTCTTCCAAATGCACTGCCGTTATGGCTTTATGTCAACTTTAGTAAGATGAAGAAGGTTAATTAACTTAAATATGTGAAGTTAATGATTTGAAGCAACTCAATATCGATTGATAAATGGGCATATACAAGAAAATCGATTTATACCTAAATATAAGATAATATAATTCCTCCAAATGCACTGCCGTTATGGCTTTAAGGTTAATTAACTTAAATGTGTGAAGTTAATGACTTCAAGCAACTCAATATCGATTGATAAATGTCTATAAACAAGAAAATCGACTTTATACTTATATATAAGATAACGGAATTCTTCCAAATGCACTGCCGTTATGGCTTTATGTCAACTTTAGCAAGATGAAGAAGGTTAATTAACTTAAATATGTGAAGTTAATGATTTGAAGCAACTCAATATCGATTGATAAATGTGCATATACAAGAAAATCGACTTCATACCTAAATATAAGATAATGGAGATCTTCCAAATACACTGCCGTTATGGCTTTATGTCAACTTTAGTAAGATGAAGAAGGTTAATTAACTTAAATATGTGAAGTTAATGATTTGAAGCAACTCAATATCGATTTATAAATGTGTATATACAAGAAAATCGATATCGTACCTAAATATAAGATTATGGAATTCGTCCAAATGCACTGCCGTTATGGCTTTATGTCAACTTTAGTAAGATGAAGAAGGTTAATTAACTTAAATATGTGAAGTTAATGATTTGAAGCAACACAATATCGATTGATAAATGTGTATATAAGAAAATCGATTTTATACCTAATTATAAGATTATGGAATTCTACCAAATGCACTGCCGTTATGGCTTTATATCAACTTCAGTAAGATGAATAAGATTAATTAACTTAAATATGTGAAGTTATTGTTTTGAAGCAACTCACTATCGACTGCTAAATGTATATGTACAAGAAAATCGACTTTATACCTAAATATAAGATTGTGGAATTCTTCCAAATGCGCTGCTGCTATGGCTTTACGTCAATGTTAGTAATATGAAGAATGTTAATTAACTCAAATATGTGTAGTTAATGATTTGAAGCAACTCAATATCGATTTATAAGTGTGTATATACAAGAAAATCGATACTGTACCTAAATATAAGATTGTGGAATTCTTCCAAATGCACTGCCGTTATGGCTTTATGTCAACTTTAGTAAGATGAAGAAGGTTAATTAACTTAAATATGTTAAATTAATGATTTGAAGCAACTCAATATCGATTGATAAATGTGTATATACAAGAAAATCGATTTTATACCTAAATATAAGATTGTGGAATTCTTCCAAATGCACTGCCGTTATGGCTTTATGTCAACTTTAGTAAGATGAAGAAGGTTAATTAACTTAAATATGTGAAGTTAATGATTTGAATCACCTCAATATTTATTGATAAATGTGTATATACAAGAAAATCGATTTTATACCTAAATATAAGATTGTGGAATTCTTCCAAATGCACTGCCGTTATGGCTTTATGTCAACTTTAGTAAGATGAAGAAGGTTAATTAACTTAAATATCTGAAGCTAATGATTTGAAGCAACTCACTATCGACTGCTAAATGTATATGTACAAGAAAATCGACTTTATACCTAAATATAAGATTGTGGAATTCTTCCAAATGCGCTGCTGCTATGGCTTTACGTCAATGTTAGTAATATGAAGAATGTTAATTAACTTAAATATGTGAAGTTATTGACTTGAAGCAACTCAATATCGATTGATAAGTGTGTATATACAAGAAAATCGATATCGTACCTAAATATAAGATTGTGGAATTCTTCCAAATGCAGTGCCGTTAAGGCTTTATATCACCCCTAGTAAGATGAAGAAGGTTAATTTACTTAAATATGTGAAGTTAATGATTTGAAGCAACTCAATATCGATTTATAAATGTGTATATATAAGAAAATCGATTTTATACCTAACTATAAGATTGTGGAATTCTTCCAAATGCACTGCCGTTATGGCTTTATGTCAACTTTAGTAAGATGAAGAAGGTTAATTAACTTAAATATGTGAAGTTAATGATTTGAAGCAACTCAATATCGATTGATAAATGTGTATAAACAAGAAAATCGACATTATAGCTAAATATAAGTTTGTGGAATTCTTCCAAATGCACGGCCGTTATGGCTTTATGTCAACTTTAGCAAGATGAAGAAGATTAATTAACTTAAATATGTAAAGCTAATGATTTGAAGCAACTCAATTTCGATTGATAAATGTGTATATATAAGAAAATCGATTTTATACCTAACTATAAGATTGTGGAATTCTTCCAAATGCATTGCCGTTATGGCTTTATGTCAACTTTAGTAAGATGAAGAAGGTTAATTAACTTAAATATGCGAAGTTAGTGGTTTGAAGCAACTCAATATCGATTCATAAATGTGTATATACAAGAAAATCGATACTTTACCTAAATATAAGATTGTGGAATTCTTCCAAATGGTGTGCCGTTATGGCTTTATGTCAACTTAAGTAAGATGAAGAAGGTTAATTAACTTAAATATGGGAAGCTAATGATTTGAAGCAACTCAATATCGATTTATAAATGTGTATATACAAGAAAATCGATATTGTACCTAAATATAAGATTATGGAATTCTTCCAAATGCACTGCCGTTATGGCTTTATGTTAACTTTAGAAAGATGAAGAAGGTTAATTAACTTAAATATGTGAAGTTAATGATTTGAAGCTACTCAATGTCGATTTATAAATGTGTATATATAAGAAAATCGATTTTATACCTATATATAAGATTGTGGAATTCTTCCAAATGCACTGCCGTTATGGCTTTATGTTAACTTTAGAAAGATGAAGAAGGTTAATTAACTTAAATATGTGAAGTTAATGATTTGAAGCTACTCAATGTCGATTTATAAATGTGTATAAACAAGAAAATCGACATTATACCTAAATATAAGTTTGTGGAATTCTTCCAAATGCACTGCCGTTATGGCTTTATGTCAACTTTAGTAAGATGAAGAAGGTTAATTAACTTAAATATGTGAAGTTAATGATTTGAAGCAACTCAATTTCGATTGATAAATGTGTATAAACAAGAAAATCGACATTATACCTAAATATAAGATTGTGGAATTCTTCCAAATGCACTGCCGTTATGGCTTTATGTCAACTTTGGTAAGATGAAGAAGGTTAATTAACTTAAATATGTGAAGGTAAAGATTTTAATCAACGCAATTTCGATTTATAAATGTGTATATATAAGAAAATCGATTTTATACCTAAACATAAGATTGTGGAATTCTTCCAAATGCACTGCCGTTATGGCTTTATGTCAACTTTAGTAAGATGAAGAAGGTTAATTAACTTAAATATGTGAAGTTAATGATTTGAAGCAACTCAATATCGATTGATAAATGTGTATAAACAAGAAAATCGACATTATACCTAAATATAAGTTTGTGGAATTCTTCCAAATGCACTGCCGTTATGGCTTTATGTCAACTTTAGCAAGATGAAGAAGGTATATTTACTAAAATATGTTAAATTAATGATTTGAAGCAACTCAATGTCGATTTATAAATGTGTATATATAAGAAAATCGACTTTATACCTAACTATAAGATTGTGGAATTCTTCAAAATGCACTGCCGTTATGGCTTTATGTCAACTTTAGTAAGACGAAGAAGGTTAAGTTACTTAAATATGTTAAATTAATGATTGTAAGCAACTCAATATCGATTGATAAATGTGTATATACAAGAAAATCGACTTTATACCTAAATATAAGATTGTGGAATTCTTCCAAATGCACTGCTGTTATGGCCTTATTTCAACGTTAGTAAGATACAGAAGGTTAATTAACTTAAATATGGGAAGCTAATGATTTGAAGCAACTCAATATCGATTTATAAATGTGTATATACAAGAAAATCGATATTGTACCTAAATATAAGATTATGGAATTCTTCCAAATGCACTGCCGTTATGGCTTTATGTCAACTTTAGTAAGATGAAGAAGGTTAATTAAGTTAAATATGTGAAGTTAATGATTTGAAGCAACTCAATGTCGATTTATAAATGTGTATATACAAGAAAATCGATACTGTACCTAAATATAAGATTGTGGAATTCTTCCAAATGCACTGCCGTTATGGCTTTATGTCAACTTTGGTAAGATGAAGAAGGGTAATTAACTTAAATATGGAAAGTTAATGATTTGAAGCAACTCAATATCGATTTATAAATGTGTATATACAAGAAAATCGATACTTTACCTAAATATAAGATTATGGAATTCTTCCAAATGCACTGCCGTTATGGCTTTATGTCAACTTTAGTAAGATGAAGAAGGTTAATTAACTTAAATATGTGAAGTTAATGATTTGAAGCAACTCCATGTCGATTTATAAATGTGTATATACAAGAAAATCGATACTGTACCTAAATATAAGATTATGGAATTCGTCCAAATGCACTGCCGTGATGGCTTTATGTCAACAATAGTAAGATGAAGAAGGTTAATTAACTTAAATATGTGAAGTTAATGATTTGAAGCAACTCCATGTCGATTTATAAATGTGTATATATAAGAAAATCGATTTTACACCTAAATATAAGATTGTGGAATTCTTCCAAATGCACTGCCGTTATGGCTTTATGTCAACTTTAGAAAGATGAAGAAGGTTAATTAAATTAAATATGTGAAGTTTATGATTTGAAGCAACTCAATATCGATTGATAAATGTGTATATACAAGAAAATCAACTTTATACCTAAATATAAGATTGTGGAATTCTTCCAAATGCACTGCCGTTATGGCTTTATGTCAACTTTAGAAAGATGAAGAAGGTTAATTAAATTAAATATGTGAAGTTTATGATTTGAAGCAACCCAATATCGATTTATAAGTGTGTATATACAAGAAAATCGATACTGTACCTAAATATAAGATTATGGAATTCTTCCAAATGCACTGCCGTTATGGCTTTATGTCAACTTTGGTAAGATGAAGAAGGTTAATTAACTTAAATATGGAAAGTTAATGATTTGAAGCAACTCAATATCGATTTATAAATGTGTATATACAAGAAAATCGATATTGTACCTAAATATAAGATTATGGAGTTCTTCCAAATGCACTGCCGTTATGGCTTTATGTCAACTTTAGTAAGATGAAGAAGGTTAATTAACTTAAATATGTAAAGCTAATGATTTGAAGCAACTCAATTTCGATTGATAAATGTGTATAAACAAGAAAATCGACATTAATACCTAAATATAAGTTTGTGGAATTCTTCCAAATGCACGGCCGTTATGGCTTTATGTCAGCTTTAGCAAGATGAAGAAGGTTAAGTAACTTAAATATGTGAAGTCGATAATTTGAAGCAACTCAATATCGATTTATAAATGTGTATATACAAGAAAATCGATACTGTACCTAAATATAAGATTGTGGAATTCTTCCAAATGCACTGCCGTTATGGCTTTGTGTCAACTTTGGTAAGATGAAGAAGGTTAATTAACTTAAATATGGGAAGCTAATGATTTGAAGCAACTCAATATCGATTTATAAATGTGTATATATAAGAAAATCGATTTTATACCTAACTATAAGATTGTGGAATTCTTCCAAATGCACTGCCGTTATGGCTTTATGTCAACTTTAGTAAGATGAAGAAGGTTAATTAACTTAAATATGTGAAGTTAATGATTTGAAGCAACTCAATGTCGATTTATAAATGTGTATATATAAGAAAATCGATTTTATACCTATATATAAGATTGTGGAATTCTTCCAAATGCACTGCCGTTATGGCTTTATGTCAACTTTGGTAAGATGAAGAAGGTTAATTAACTTAAATATGGAAAGTTAATGATTTGAAGCAACTCAATATCGATTGATAAATGTGTATAAACAAGAAAATCGGCATTATACCTAAATATAAAATTGTGGAATTCTTCCAAATGCACTGCCGTTATGGCTTTATGTCAACTTTAGAAAGATGAAGAAGGTTAATTAACTTAAATATGTGAAGTTAATGATTTGAAGCAACTCAAAATCGATTGATAAATGTGTATAAACAAGGAAATCGACATTATACCTAAATATAAGTTTGTGGAATTCTTCCAAATGCACTGCCGTTATGGCTTTATGTCAACTTTAGCAAGATGAAGAAGGTTAATTAACTTAAATATGTGAAGTTAATGATTTGAAGCAACTCAATATCGACTTATAAATGAGTATATACAAGAAAATCGATATTGTACCTAAATATAAGATTATGGAATTCTTCCAAATGCACTGCCGTTATGGCTTTATGTCAACTTTAGCAAGATGAAGAAGGTTAATTAAATTAAATATGTGAAGTTAATGATTTGAAGCAACTCAAAATCGATTAATAAATGTGTATATACAAGAAAATCGATTTTATACCTAAACATAAGATTGTGGAATTCTTCCAAATGCACTGCCGTTATGGCTTTATGTCAACTTTAGTAAGATGAAGAAGGTTAATTAACTTAAATATGTGCAGCTATTGATTTGAAGCAACTCAATATCGATTGATAAATGTGTATAAACCAGAAAATCGACTTTATACCTAAATATAAAATTGTGGAATTCTTTCAAATGCACTGCCGTTATGGCTTTATGTCAACTTTAGTAAGATGAAGAAGGTTAATTAAAATAAATATGTGAAGCTCAACTCAATATTGATTTATAAATGTGTATATACAAGAAAATCGATATTGTACCTAAATATAAGTTTGTGGAATTCTTCCAAATGCACTGCCGTTATGGCTTTATGTCAACTTAAGTAAGATGAAGAAGGTTAATTAACTTAAATATGGGAAGCTAATGATTTGAAGCAACTCAATATCGATTTATAAATGTGTATATATAAGAAAATCGATTTTATACCTAACTATAAGATTGTGGAATTCTTCCAAATGCACTGCCGTTATGGCTTTATGTCAACTTTAGTAAGATGAAGAAGGTTAATTAACTTAAATATGTGAAGTTAATGATTTGAAGCAACTCAATATCGATTTATAAATGTGTATATATAAGAAAATCGACATTATACCTAAATATAAGTTTGTGGAATTCTTGCAAATGCATTGCCGTTATGGCCTTATGTCAACTTTAGTAAGATGAAGAAGGTTAATTAACTTAAATATGTGAAGTTAATGATTTAAAGCTACTCAATGTCGATTTATAAATGTGTATAAACAAGAAAATCGACATTATACCTAAATATAAGTTTGTGGAATTCTTGCAAATGCATTGCCGTTATGGCTTTATGTCAACTTTAGTAAGATGAAGAAGGTTAATTAACTTAAATATGTGAAGTTAATGATTTGAAGCAACTCAATTTCGATTGATAAATGTGTATAAACAAGAAAATCGATATTGTCCCTAAATATAAGATAATAGAATTCTTCCAAATGCACTGCCGTTATGGCTTTATGTGAACTTTAGTAAGATGAAGAAGGTTAATTAACTTAAATATGTGAAGTTAATGATTTGAATCACCTCAATATTTATTGATAAATGTGTATATACAAGAAAATCGATTTTATACCTAAATATAAGATTGTGGAATTCTTCCAAATGCACTGCCGTTATGGCTTTATGTCAACTTTAGTAAGATGAAGAAGGTTAATTAACTTAAATATGTGAAGTTAATGATTTGAAGCAACTCAATTTCGATTGATAAATGTGTATAAACAAGAAAATCGACATTATACTTAAATATAAGATTGTGGAATTCTTCCAAATGCACTGCCGTTATGGCTTTATGTCAACTTTAGAAAGATGAAGAAGGTTAATTAAATTAAATATGTGAAGTTTATGATTTGAAGCAACCCAATATCGATTTATAAGTGTGTATATGCAAGAAAGTCGATACTGTTCCTTAATATAAGTTTGTGGAATTCTTCCAAATGCATTGCCGTTATGGCTTTATGTCAACTTTAGAAAGATGAAGAAGGTTAATTAACTTAAATATGCGAAGTTAATGATTTGAAGCAACTCAATATCGCTTGATAAATGAGTATATACAATAAAATCGACTTTCTTCCTAAATGAAAGATTGTGGAATTCTTCCAAATGCACTGCCGTTATGGCTTTATGTCAACTTCACTAAGAAGAAGAAGGTTAATTAACTTAAATATGGGAAGCTAATGATTTGAAGCAACTCAATATCGATTTATAAATGTGTATATATAAGAAAATCGATTTTATACCTAACTATAAGATTGTGGAATTCTTCCAAATGCACTGCCGTTATGGCTTTATGTCAACTTTAGTAAGATGAAAAAGGTTAATTAACTTAAATATGCGAAGTTAGTGGTTTGAAGCAACTCAATATCGATTTATAAATGTGTATATACAAGAAAATCGATACTTTACCTAAATATAAGATTGTGGAATTCTTCCAAATGGTGTGCCGTTATGGCTTTATGTCAACATTGGTAAGATGAAGAAGGTTAATTAACTTAAATATGTGAAGTTAGTGATTTGAAGAAACTCAATATCGATTGATAAATGTCTATGAACAAGAAAATCGACTTTATACCTAAATATAAGATTGCGGAATTCTTCCAAATGCACTGCCGTTATGGCTTTATGTCACCTTTAGTAAGATGAAGAAGGTTAATTAACTTAAATATGCGAAGTTAATGATTTGAAGCAACCCAGTATCGATTTATAAGTGTGTATATACAAGAAAATCGATATTGCACCTAAATATAAGATTATGGAATTCGTCCAAATGCACTGCCGTTATGGTCTAATGTCAACTTTGGTAAGATGAAGAAGGTTAATTAAAATAAATATGTGAAGCTCAACTCAATATTGATTTATAAATGTGTATATACAAGAAAATCGATATTGTACCTAAATATAAGTTTGTGGAATTCTTCCAAATGCATTGCCGTTATGGCTTTATGTCAACTTTAGTAAGATGAAGAAGGTTAATTAACTTAAATATGTGAAGTTAATGATTTGAAGCAACTCAATGTCGATTTATAAATGTGTATATATAAGAAAATCGACATTATACCTAAATATAAGTTTGTGGAATTCTTCCAAATGCACTGCCGTTATGGCTTTATGTCAACTTTAGTAAGATGAAGAAGGTTAATTAACTTAAATATGTGAAGTTAATGATTTGAAGCAACTCAAAATCGATTGATAAATGTGTATAAACAAGAAAATCGACATTATACTTAAATATAAGATTATGGAATTCGTCCAAATGCACTGCCGTTATGGCTTTATGTCAACTTTAGTAAGATGAAGAAGGTTAATTAACTTAAATATGTGAAGTTAATGATTTGAAGCAACTCAATATCGATTGATAAATGTGTATATAAAGGGTGATTTTTTAAGAGCTTGATAACTTTTTTTAAAAAAAAACGCATAAAATTTGCAAAATCTCATCGGTTCTTTATTTGAAACGTTAGATTGGTTCATGACATTTACTTTTTGAAGATAATTTCATTTAAATGTTGACCGCGGCTGCGTCTTAGGTGGTCCATTCGGAAAGTCCAATTTTGGGCAACTTTTTCGAGCATTTCGGCCGGAATAGCCCGAATTTCTTCGGAAATGCTGTCTTCCAAAGCTGGAATAGTTGCTGGCTTATTTCTGTAGACTTTAGACTTGACGTAGCCCCACAAAAAATAGTCTAAAGGCGTTAAATCGCATGATCTTGGTGGCCAACTTACGGGTCCATTTCTTGAGATGAATTGTTGTCCGAAGTTTTCCCTCAAAATGGCCATAGAATCGCGAGCTGTGTGGCATGTAGCGCCATCTTGTTGAAACCACATGTCAACCAAGTTCAGTTCTTCCATTTTTGGCAACAAAAAGTTTGTTAGCATCGAACGATAGCGATCGCCATTCACCGTAACGTTGCGTCCAACAGCATCTTTGAAAAAATACGGTCCAATGATTCCACCAGCGTACAAACCACACCAAACAGTGCATTTTTCGGGATGCATGGGCAGTTCTTGAACGGCTTCTGGTTGCTCTTCACCCCAAATGCGGCAATTTTGCTTATTTACGTAGCCATTCAACCAGAAATGAGCCTCATCGCTGAACAAAATTTGTCGATAAAACACATTTCGAACCGAACACTGATTTTGGTAATAAAATTCAATGATTTGCAAGCGTTGCTCGTTAGTAAGTCTATTCATGATGAAATGTCAAAGCATACTGAGCATCTTTCTCTTTGACACCATGTCTGAAATCCCACGTGATCTGTCAAATACTAATGCATGAAAATCCTAACCTCAAAAAAATCACCCGTTACAAGAAAATCGATTTTATACCTAAATATAAGATTATGGAATTCTTCCAAATGCACTGCCGTTATGGCTTTATGTCAACTTTAGTAAGATGAAGAAGGTTAATTAACTTAAATATGTGAAGTTAATGATTTGAAGCAACTCAAAATCGATTTATAGATGTGTATATACAAGAAAATCGATATTGTACCTAAATATAAGATTATGGAATTCGTCCAAATACACTGCCGTTATGGCTTTATGTCAACTTTAGCAAGATGAAGAAGGTTAATTAACTTAAATATATGAAGCTGATGATTTGAAGCAACTCAATATCGATTGATAAATGTGTATAAACAAGAAAATTGACTTTATAACGGGTGATTTTTTTGAGGTTAGGATTTTCATGCATTAGTATTTGACAGATCACGTGGGATTTCAGACATGGTGTCAAAGAGAAAGATGCTCAGTATGCTTTGACATTTCATCATGAATAGACTTACTAACGAGCAACGCTTGCAAATCATTGAATTTTATTACCAAATTCAGTGTTCGGTTTTTTTTTTTTCGGACAAATTTTGTTCAGCGATGAGACTCATTTCTGGTTGAATGGCTACGTAAATAAGCAAAATTGCCGCATTTGGGGTGAAGAGCAACCAGAAGCCGTTCAAGAACTGCCCATGCATCCCGAAAAATGCACTGTTTGGTGTGGTTTGTACGCTGGTGGAATCATTGGACCGTATTTTTTCAAAGATGCTGTTGGACGCAACGTTACGGTGAATGGCGATCGCTATCGTTCGATGCTAACAAACTTTTTGTTGCCAAAAATGGAAGAACTGAACTTGGTTGACATGTGGTTTCAACAAGATGGCGCTACATGCCACACAGCTCGCGATTCTATGGCCATTTTGAGGGAAAACTTCGGACAACAATTCATCTCAAGAAATGGACCCGTAAGTTGGCCACCAAGATCATGCGATTTAACGCCTTTAGACTATTTTTTGTGGGGCTACGTCAAGTCTAAAGTCTACAGAAATAAGCCAGCAACTATTCCAGCTTTGGAAGACAACATTTCCGAAGAAATTCGGGCTATTCCGGCCGAAATGCTCGAAAAAGTTGCCCAAAATTGGACTTTCCGAATGGACCACCTAAGACGCAGCCGCGGTCAACATTTAAATGAAATTATCTTCAAAAAGTAAATGTCATGAACCAATCTAACGTTTCAAATAAAGAACCGATGAGATTTTGCAAATTTTATGCGTTTTTTTTTTAAAAAAAAGTTATCAAGCTCTTAAAAAATCACCCTATATATAAGATAATATAATTCTTCCAAATGCACTGCCGTTATGGCTTTATGTCAACTTTAGTAAGATGAAGAAGGTTAATTAACTTAAATATTTGAAGCTAATGATTTGAAGCAACTCAAAATCGATTAATAAATGTGTATATACAAGAAAATCGATATTGTACCTAAATATAAGATTATGGAATTCTTCCAAATGCACTGCCGTTATGGCTGTATGTCAACTTTAGCAAGATGAAGAAGGTTAATTAACTTAAATATGCGAAGTTAGTGGTTTAAAGCAACTCAATATCGATTCATAAATGTGTATATACAAGAAAATCGATACTTTACCTAAATATAAGATTGTGGAATTCTTCCAAATGGTGTGCCGTTATGGCTTTATGTCAACTTAAGTAAGATTAAGCATTTTAATTAACTTAAATATGGGAAGCTAATGATTTGAAGCAACTCAATATCGATTTATAAATGTGTATATATAAGAAAATCGATTTTATACCTAACTATAAGATTGTGGAATTCTTCCAAATGCACTGCCGTTATGGCTTTATGTCAACTTTAGCAAGATGAAGAAGGTTAATTAACTTAAATATGTGAAGTTAATGATTTGAAGCTACTCAATGTCGATTTATAAATGTGTATATATAAGAAAATCGATTTTATACCTATATATAAGATTGTGGAATTCTTCCAAATGCACTGCCGTTATGGCTTTATGTTAACTTTAGAAAGATGAAGAAGGTTAATTAACTTAAATATGTGAAGTTAATGATATGAAGCAACTCAATGTCGATTTATAAATGTGTATATATAAGAAAATCGACATTATACCTAAATATAAGTTTGTGGAATTCTTGCAAATGCATTGCCGTTATGGCCTTATGTCAACTTTAGTAAGATGAAGAAGGTTAATTAACTTAAATATGCGAAGTTAATGATTTGAAGCAACTCAAAATCGATTGATAAATGTGTATAAACAAGAAAATCGACATTATACTTAAATATAAGTTTGTGGAATTCTTCCAAATGCATTGCCGTTATGGCTTTATGTCAACTTTAGTAAGATGAAGAAGGTTAATTAACTTAAATATGCGAAGTTAGTGGTTTGAAGCAACTCAATATCGATTCATAAATGTGTATATACAAGAAAATCGATTTTATACCTAACTATAAGATTGTGGAATTCTTCCAAATGCACTGCCGTTATGGCCTTATGTCAACTTTAGTAAGATGAAGAAAGTTAATTAACTTAAATATGCGAAGTTAATGATTTGAAGCAACTCAAAATCGATTGATAATGTGTATAAACAAGAAAATCGACTTTATACCTATATATAAGACAACATAATTCTTCCAAATGCACTGCCGTTATGGCTTTATGTCAACTTAAGTAAGATGAAGAAGGTTAATTAACTTAAATATGGGAAGCTAATGATTTGAAGCAACTCAATATCGATTTATAAATGTGTATATATAAGAAAATCGATTTTATACCTAACTATAAGATTGTGGAATTCTTCCAAATGCACTGCCGTTATGGCTTTATGTCAACTTTAGAAAGATG